>NW_027460335.1:7571427-7701427 GCF_050947875.1 Dermacentor variabilis
CTGTCCAATATGTGCTCTCATTCGAATATAATGGAAAGCAACACATATGAAATTCTCTGTTTATATCCCGAGACGCCACTTTCTAAAGCATTAGCAGCATGAGCGCCGCGGTTGTGGTCAAATGGCGCCGCATTCCCTGATAGAACGCACTAGGCCGGGGGAATTACTATTGAATGTTCTGCCCTAATTTATTCTGACTTCCTAGTTTAATAAATAAATATCCGAGCTATTGTTTCCTTATTTGTGTAAGGCGTTTCTCTATGTGGCCAAACTTTCCATATTCACGTCTCTTAAAACATTATGTGGAACGGAAGCTCATTACTGCTGTCCTTCAGCGATTACAACCTTCAACCTATAGGGTGATCTATGGTTGCTCTGACTCGTACCTTGCGTTATGATTATGCACCTGAAAACTGCCTTGATTGCATCAGTGATTACATAACTACCTAAATGAATCTCTACCTTTGCCGTTATTGGCTTGCTGCTCCCTATAAAGTTCAAGTTAAGGGCAGGAGAGTGGCCTGTGCCCCTTATGATGAAAGTGTAAAGGGAAGCGTGTGAGGTCGATCTTAGTAGGATGATGGCTTGCTACGCGCTACTTTCCCGCAAGCCGATTGTGTGAAATAACGCCATCTCGCGCGCACTATGGAAGCAGAGTTTGCGTACCCTCCTTATGCTCCCGCAGAAAGATAGGCAGCTGTCCAGGTTACCTAAGCGGTGTACACAAGGACATCAACGTAAGGCTTGAGGCGCTCCTAGCAAACGATACCTCGTCAATGGCGGAGCTAACAAGGTTAACAGTTAACAAGAAATTTGCGCTCGACCACACCGTTGGACTCATCATAGTTTGGGTGTTACTTTGCTTGAAGATAGACTAGCAATGGGGGGCGGTGCGCGCAAGCATACGGGTTCTGCGAGATGGAAATCACCAACGGTCGAAATGTCGTCGAGTCAAAAGGTCACTACAGAGTGCATTAAAACGAACAGGCACTTACTGAGGATGTTCCTGACATCCTTGACGAGGCTGATGAGTGTAGCTGAAGGGCTCAACCCGCACATGAGAGAGCCCAAGTTCAGATTGATCGTAGTCGAGAACGGCATTCCTACGAGAGAGAAAGAGCAACTCAACTATGATATCGTCATAGCAGGGTGCAAGAGTGATGAACAACGTTCAGATTGTACTCAATATAGACACTGGCAGTACAGGCATATCGAGGTGGAACAGGTTCGACCTTCGCTGTGTGCATGGCAGCCCACTAAGTGAAGGGAAGTTATATTTAGGAGCGTACGACGAAAGGTTGCGACAATCGAGACATTTAGCTTGTCCGGAGTTTCAGTAAACGTAGGCTGTATTACCGACTGTATTACCGGATGTGCACAAAGTGTAAACGCCATAGTGCCTTGTCAGGTGGCGTCACCTCGTTGGCTAACGTTTGATTACCGATTCGAGTGAAGTGGGGGTGACGCCGGAACCTTCTGAAGAATGCAGTGGTCGTAAACAAATGGTTTTCACCCCTGAAGGAGGTTTTGGGGCACTGCAGTACTATTGCTACGGTTCGCAAGAGGGGAAAAAAAACTACTTGGCGCTGCTCAAATTGATTCCATTATGATTTAGAAATGATGGGTGAAGGTCTACGTGCGACACAGTGCATGCCGGCACAAACGTATTCTCAAATGCGTTTATTTTTACGGCATACACGCTCCCACTACAATAAGTTTGGCAGGTAGAAGTGCAATTTTCGTGTCAACGTTCCTTACTTGTCATTACGTTTTCTTCATCCGTGCTTTACTCATCAGGAGTACAAGACCAAGCAGCCCAATATTTATTCCTCATCGGCTTGAAACCACGCCAGAATTCAAATATTGCGGGTTATATGTAACTATATATATACTTGTGGACTTGTTGGAAAGCTGTGAACAAGGTGTCTGCTTATATGGGCGCTTGCTTTCGACTGTGCATTTCATTGTGGGGATACGGCGTGAACTGAGCAAGATGTTGCATATGTTCCCATAACGCGTTAGAGAGCAGGATTTGAGGAACGCCGTCCATTACAGGGACCTACTTCATCTTCGATGGCTTTTCCGCGTGAGCCAGTTTGAGGCACTCATTTTTGTTTGCAGGGCCGGTGCAGCTTAATCGCTGAATGGAAGACATGCCGTAAACTTCTACCGTAGAGAGTTTCGACCTTGACTGACTTTGGATGTCTTGTGGCGATGCAAATATATGTTTTCTTGGCACTTGTTGTTCTGGGTTGGCGTTGTCGGCAAGCATTGTAGGTTGTAGAGAAACGTTGAAAGCACTAGTGCTTCTGACAGCCCGTTAATTTTATCTGATGAGCATCGAGCACTACTTGTCAGCTTTAGGAGCAACGGTGTTTGTCCGCGTGGTTGCGTGAAGTGTTTTATAAACGTATTCTGTGAGACTTTGCGCTTTGTTGTTATAATATTCAGAGAATCTTCTCGTGCTTTTTTCTCTGGATGATATTATTCAGAACAGAACTTTGAATTTGACTGCGAAAAATTGTTCCTTTCTGTAACTTTTGCGCTTGAGAACCGCTACAAACTCAAATTTTTCTGGGTAAACCTGGAGGTGCTGTGTGTCAAGAAAATGTGCAATAACATTTAACCCTGGCGTGAGCTGCACCTGTTGCAGAGGGATATCTCGTACATTAGATCATATCGTAATGTCGTCTTTGTGGATTCCCACTGAGATGCATTTTACTTCCTCTCAACAATACGCAATTAGGTGTATTCCTATATTACATTCTATTGTGCAGACAACTGCTCCCCATGTGACTCCTGCTTTATTTTACGTAATAGTTCTGCTGTAACACGCAAGGTGGAGAAAAGTAATCAATAAACGGAAGTGAGACATCCACTCAAACATATGTAATTGCTACAAAGGAAACCCGTACGGGTTCCTCGAAAGAGAAGCCTCGCAGTTGAAGAAAATTGCGCCATGGTCCTGGAATTGAACTCGGGACTACCGCCTTTCCGGGACAGCCGCTGTACCATCTGAGCTAACCAGGCGGCCCGCAGATGGCAGGGCGAAGTCGAATTTGTCCACAACTTGAAGCAATGGCAAGTGTCTGACGTAATAGTTCTGCAAGAACCTGCAATGTGGATGGAAGTAATCAATAAAAGGAAATGAGACATGCACTCAAACATATCTAATTGCAACAAAGGAAACCCATACGGGTTCCTCGATAGAAAAGATTCGCAGTGGAAGAAAACTTCGTCCTGGTCCGGGACTCGAACGCGGGACTACCGCGTTTCCGGGGCACCCGCTCTGCCATCTGCGTTAACCAGGGTCCATCACGGGGAACTTAAGAACGGGGGAATCCAAGTCACTGAACATGACAAAAACCTGCTGGCTGCCCGGAGGGGCAGAGGGGTACGCAATTGCGAAAGCATTAGGCCACCACACCCAAAGAGACTGATCTCCAGACACTATTCACATATTCACAGGCTGTGAGCAAGTCATTCAAATACTCCAAATTCGCATTAGGCTACAGGCATAGATGCGCGTATATCCTCAACGAAGCCTCTCAACCCCACCAACGATACGCTCTGGTGGGAAGTCATTATATTCCTAAACCCACCGAACATCGTGGGAGCGAACTAGTTCCTTAGCGAGCCTTTCAGCATAAAAGCAAGAAACAGCTTCGAGCTTCCCGTTGGAAGGAGACCGCAATGTTAATCCAAAGCGCCTATGAAGCCAACTGTCAAGCCAAACTCAAGGTTAAAAACGAACACAAAGCATGACGCTCTCCCACCAAGATTCTCCTGCTTCTGAAAGGTCATACTAAGAAGTGTACAAAAGTGCAGCATTACGACGATACCAGTTACCACGTCTACGCTGTCAACGACGTGCTGGCTGTTTCCGTGCGCTGCAAATTGAAGTACAATGCGCGTCGTACGACACCGAGTTCGAGGTAAGCACTGTTGCGTTCTCTCACGCCCACTTTCTCTGTGCGAAACGATTTTCCCCATAGTGTTATCCCGGTGAATTGCAAGTATAATCAAATTATTAAAAACGCCCTTCATTGGGGGCCCGCGACCACCGGCGAACTTTGCTTCTCAGTTAGCCTCGCATCAACTCTCGCTTCTTGTCGGCTTCAACCATCTCATTGGCACACTATGAGTCTTTAGTTGACAGCCGTTTTCGTTTATGGGTAAACGCTTAAGAGTACGTTGGTCACGGAGGTGCGTGCATGCAAGTTTTTCTTAAGTACGAGCGGGGGGTCGCTGCAACTTCAAATATAGTGTTGTTGTTGTCCGTTTACGGTTCGCTACGCTCAAACCAGGACCTCTTAGCGGGAACGCTGGTGCGCTTGTGTACAACTATCATGCCGACAGCGTGATGAGGACTGCTTCCACAGCGTGCAATTGGCTTCTCAGTCATTTTGCAGCGTAGCTGACAGGATATCGCTCACATCATGGCAGAACGCGCTTATGACATGCGAAATCTACGTATTTCTCAGCAATGTTTCACTGTGTGAAATCTGCCCTAAGCAGGGCGTAAGCAGTGCTATACCAAATCGTTAGCCAAGGTGTACAATAAGAAATTAAAATACACCATGCAAGGTTCAATTATAAAGCCTACGGTGCTCGGACGTGAAAGATGTGACTACCCAGTGCCCATAGGTCAAAAAATAGAACGCTGGATCTCGTGTTTTTAAAAGAAACGAGGAACAGATTCAAAAACATTTCTCCAAGCTACCGAAACACTTGAGGGTTTGTAATTTTGCCTCAGAGTTAGTGAGGGGTTTAGGATACGAAAAGGCAGCTAATTATCAGACGGTGGTAGTTTTCGCCTGCTCTCGTTTTTGTTGCGTTGTCTCCTTTTCCCGTGGCCCTGTTAGTGGTTTTGCGCGTGCATAACGAAAATTAGTAAAGCACTTAGGAGAGTTTGGGTACATACCGCAAGCTAAGGTAGAGAAATTGCAATCGCGCTGAAATTTTTACCGAGATCAGCACTAGAAAATAAATTTATTTTCGTGGATTCGAAAATTGTGACCATTGAAGTAGTGCCGTGCGCAACGATACAGCGCTTTCAGTATTCCTGCCACTTTGCACGTCTTCTTTCCTGAAAGAACCGTGCTACAAGCTTGATTAAGGCAAACGTACGAAAATATCGAGTATATTTTTGAATAGCTTCACGGTAGCGTGATTGAAAGACAGGACAAAAGAAGACACGCAGGGAAACAAACGGCGCTGGAGAGGCACACTTCCAGCAGCACACATGTAGTGACTCAAGTTGGCGTCAGAGGCATTGATTGAAGAGCGGCACGCAGCTATTGAACCTTCACTGGCGACTCAAGTTGCCATCGAAGAGGTAAATTGAAGATCAGCACAGACCGAGTGAAACATGCTCAGTGCTCGAAGTCTGCATCAAAGAGTTCCTCATAGAACCGCAGCACCTACCCGACCCCGCATCCCCTGTAACCCATGTCAGCATGAAAGAGTTTCGATGGAGAGCGGCCACATATGTAGTCATTGCCACATAATCCGTGACTCGAGTCTATTCGATGGTTGTTTTTGAACCCTCTTCCCCGTGCACAGCAGCCCGATGCGCTGCTCATTGAAACGTGGACTACCCAGGGATTACGGTAGGCGGAAAATGGTTAGAGACGTACAAACCTACAAGAACACGTGCATACATACAACGTACATTGCCTCCGTAAAGGGCGCCAACTAGGCTACTTAAGATTTTTAACGAATAAAACGGGCTGGTTTTCGGCGATACTGGGATTTAAGTCCAGTAACCCCCACATACAAAGTGGACGTTGCGCAACTAGGCGATCGCGGCGGTATAAAGGGATCTGGCGGTTTCATGCTGGCAGCTTGCCACCCGAAGACTGCTACTTAAGACTGCTAGACCCCTATCGAAGAATGTCCTTCTTACATATTGCAGTGGCGACGTTTCTAGGGCTAATATTACCTACATTTATAAAGATGCAACCGAAAACAACACAAAAAGTAATTGAAGAGTTTCATCGCACGTGAGCACGCAGTGTGAGTGGCATCTGAGGCACAGAAATACAACCATTCCTGGCAGAATGTAGCAGACGACAAAGGCGAGTCCGGCACCTACCCCAATAGGAGCGCTGTTCGCCGCGCCTTTATCGTCCTCGCACGAGGCCAATATATATGGAATGCTTCTTGTCCCGAAGCGGTAACAGTTACTATTATTGTTTCTTAGCGCAGTTTCGGCACTTATTCAGGGATGTTCTACAAATATTTGTTCGGGCACAGTTTGGGTCTTGAATTCCGCAGTTCAGTTAGAGTTTGCATTCGCAACGTTGTTAAACAGAAACGGCTTCCACGCAGATGCGCTCGTTTTCTAGTAAACTCGCGGCGCAGATGACTTCTGGTCAATACTTCGCTTTACTTTACTTGAAATTGCATGCTGACAAAAAGAGAAAAATGAGTAACAGCGCAATCAATTTTTATTAGTGATGTACAAGCCGGCCGAAGTTAACACTTTATTTTCGTCTGCACAAGCCGCGCAGCAGCATCTCACATTGGTCCATAAACAATGGCAACACTAGTTGCATCTGGCCGCCTGCTGTTTGCGCACCCAGTTATCTTCATTGACATGGTACGCCAAAAAAAAAACTGAAAACTCAAACGAAGACACAGTGTTGGGCCTTTGTCACCTTGGTCATCCTGCGTGCCCTTTCGCGTTATATTTCAAGTTATCCAGTGCAAAATTTCCCACTAGACCGTTCATCTGAGAATCGTTATTTGGAATTTGAAAGCTAGCTTACCAGACGTCCACTTGTGAACGGCATTGAATGCGTCTTACTTTCCTTGCACGCAAAATTTAGATTTCATCTTCTTTGGAAATGCGAAAAGTTATGCTATTCCACTCGATCGCAAAAGGTAATTTTTCCCGAATATTCTGATTTCTTCAGGCCTGGAAAAACGAATATTCCAATGCAGCAATCGTGCTACAGCGGTGTTCTGTGATATCTACAACAGAAAATCAGAAAGTGTGTGCCGCTTTTTATTTCTGCCAAATTACAACTGCAAATGCGAACTGAACACATTTATTAACAACGGTGGATCTTTCTTGGACCGGCCCGGCCTCATCTGCTGGTAGCTCTGCGGCACGGCGCTGCTGTCAGTTGTTCAAGATGGCGGTTGTGCTTCACACATCCATGGCGTACGAGCAACGAAGTGTGATTCGTTTTCTACGCAGCCGGTGACGAACGTCCATCGAAATACACAGGGAAATGCAGCCCAAGTATGGGGAAAGGTGTGTCGCTTTGAAAAGTGTGAGGTATTGTGTTGGGCATTCGCAATAGGTCATGAAGACTTGCATCACAATGAGCGTTCTGGGAGGCCTCATGCGTCGCTGACTGACCACAGGGGCTTCTCAATTTTGGTGCTGTGGTGGGACAAATGCCTGAACCGGTGGGGACCTATGTGGAAAAATGAGGTTTTGTAGAATAGTACGTATATTTGTAAGTACCTGGATGTAGCATATTTTGGCTAATAAAAAATACGGACAAACTTTATGATTCGCCATCCCATAATATTATTTCTGTATTTTTTTTTTCATTTTAATACTCATGCAATAATATTGCTTCACGACTGCATAATTCGCGCAGCAAGCTGTGCATAGTATGGAACGCCATAGTGTATATTCGTGAATTATTTTTTAACTACATAATTTTGTTAAACTTTGATGGTCTAATTACTGCTACCTAATCGTTCTTATTAGATTGTTTTGATGCAAGGTATGACATTCTTGATACAAGGCCTAACATTCTTGATAACAAAAGCTTCATGGCACCAAAAGGCGACGCTCATAGCATACATCCCTGAGGCCGCTGCTATTACGTGCACAGCAGTGGATGGCGCTGTGCACAAGATCGTTTCTACCACACCGCCGGTGCACGCACACGCAGGTGGCCGGTTTCCCTGGCGGCAATGGATGCTGTATGAATCAGTAGCCAGACTAATGGGCTATGGCCGCTTCTTTACCGTGCTGCTCCGCTTTTCAAGAGTGCCTTTGTGAAATCTTTAACTTGATACGCCGTTTATAAATTTACATATACCTAAGGATTTACTCAAAGGGACTTGCCGAAAGCACGTGCACACATCTCAATTGGTCGAAATGCGCTGTCACGTTTTACCACAGGCCCCGTTTTGTGAAGCGCTTGGTCGCTTGGCTGGATCCTTTCATATTTTACTGCGAATATTCGTCATCGCATTTATGGCAACTTTTATCATCAACTTTGCCACTGAATGCGGCTGCGCTACACTAAACATTAGTTGATATACGTTGTTTTCCCATGAAAGATGCTATGACAACTGAAATCAGAAAAAAAGTACTGGGTACTTTGATGCCAGACGAGTTGAAAGAAGAATACCTTTTCACGAGCCCCTAATTCCACCGCAGTCGTGGTCTAGTGTGCAGTACGTTCGCCACGTCTGCGGTATGTGGGTAGTTCGAAACCCACCGCCGGCACCCAACAAAGGGTTCAGACGGTGCGCAGCCAAGCGCCCGGTGGTGTCTGTGGTAGAACGCCTGGCGAGTGCACCCGATGTCGTCATGCCCTACGGCCACGCAATTTCGAACTGCAACCCCGAATGTAAATATTCTCACTGGCCGCATTGCTGGCAAGGCTGCGAGATGCAGCTTGTGTTGCGCACGGCTGATCGTCCCTTCCGTTGACGTCGAGTTTGACGGTGCATCTTTTTTTTTCTTTGTTGGTGTCAAACGATTATATTGGGTGTCAGTTCTTGCTTCTCGGACAATATATATAAGGAGTTGTAATAAGAATACACTTTGTTGTGTAATAAGAATACACTTTTGTTGTGTAATAGAATACACAACAAACGCTTTAGTCGTTTTCTGCTACTCTACGGACACACACCGCGTTACTCGTGTTTCGATTCTAGTGTACTTGGACGACTCAACTACATGTGAAGTAGTTCTTGAATCGGTTTCACCCGCCGTCGTAGCGAGCAGCTTTGGCGTTGCGCTGATAAGCCCGAGTTCGGGGGATCAAATCGCCGCAGCGGCTGCCGCATTTCGTTTGGGGATAAATACGAAAACTCCCGCGTACCGTTTATTAGGCGGAAGCCTTTAATGGCTCATTGTCACGGTCATCTGCCGTTAGCATAAACTGTCACAGCTTTCCGGCACCCTGAGTGGTCTACTCTGTATCATGACGTCACTGTCACTAGGCGCAGGTGTGCGCCTCTTGATTGGCTCACGCGTTTGACGTCACTGTCATCAAGTGCGGGCGACGGGTTGGTTCGGCACCAAGCGGGATGACTCATCGCATCGGCACGCGTGGCGGCCGTCAGTTCGACGGTGCGCCTTGACGTCACTATCGACAGGCGCTTGATGTGACGTCCAGATTGGGCGCTGTGTGGCCTGGCCACACTGTCGCGAGGCGCGCGGGGCGACCGCCTGCTTTTGTGTGGTGTGGCGGCGGCGGTGGTGGCAGTTCGCAGTATCGTGTGGTAAGGATGCTTCGTCTCGCCAAATCAGGGCCTCCTAATACGCGACGTGCGCAAGCCGCTCAACGCAAGCGGCGCTGAAGAGAGGCTGAGCGTATACGATGCACGCATCAGGGCGGCGAGGCCCATCCAACACCACAGAGTCCAGGGAGGCGATGGGCCAACGCAAGAGAGGCAATGCATTTGAAACGACCCACTGCACATCCGGGTACCAAGGCAAATGAAGCTCAGAAACACCGTGACCGCCATCTTGCTGCGGCAAGCCGAGCAAGTTGGAGTCAATCGAGCGAAGTGGATGACGTGGATGGCCAAATACACCCCGGCACTAGATGCCCCACGGAAGACGCATCTCCTCCTGGTCAGCAAACGGCGCTGCAACAGTTCCAGGAGGCCACAATGTACTTTTACAGACAGTTCGTCCAGAACGACGGTGCAGGTATTTAATAAACAAACATTCACATAACAGTGTAGGAGTTGTGTGCCTCCGTGATGTTTACAACGCAATAAATCGCCATTGGCAATGGTCTATATGCTTCCTCCGTTTCACACTTTAGTCGCGACAAATTGTCTTCCGTTTTGTTTTTTTTTCTTATTCCACGTTAAAGAATCTCAGGGGGCGAAAGCTAATCCGGTGTCGCCCCTTTTCGCGTTACTCGTAATCGTCTAAAACTAATGAAACGTAAAAATGCCGGATCTTCTTTATTTGTTTCGAGAATTCGCCGTTTGGAAAAGACAAATCTTCGTTCCTGTTCGAATCTGTGGGAGTACAGCACCTAATAAAGTCCAGAGTATCTCTGACAGTTATGAAAGTGAAGGCACTTCGGATTACTTTTGCAGCACAAGAGCCGCGGCAGAGCGTAGTGATTCGAGTCCCCGATGGAATGGACGAGCCAGATTACTTTTACTAAACGTTTCCATCTCATCTTTTAGCAATGTCTAGCTTTCAGTAGCCTTTCTGCCAGTTTTTGACTAAATTGAGGCGAGGCATTCTGCCACAATTATTCACCTGTAGGCATTCATCCCCATCATTGCACAACAATACCATGTCTTTGCAAACAATAGGTTGCTGAGACATTCGTCCTTGATCCACTCTAATAATTATCCAAGTCTGGAGCTTCGATGCTTCATTTAAGGACGAAGTGCATGGCATTGGAGAGAATGTGTCTCCTTGCCTGCCTTCTTTCTTGATAGATTGTTTTTCTCCTGTGGAGAATCATGGTAGCTTGGATGTTTTTACAAATATTTGCCAAAATATTCACGTATGCTTCTGGTAGTCCTTGTTTATACTATACCACCATGACTGCTGGAATGTGTACTTTAATAAATGCTTTTCATAATCAAACAGAGCCATATGGAGGGTGGTTGCAGTCGAAAGATTTCGCAGTAACCTGATTGACCACGTGAATATGATGCAATTAAGAATACCCCTGCCTGAGACTAGCCTGTTGCCTTGCTTTATTGAAGTCAAATGTTGCGCTGAATATATTGGAAGTTATCTTGCGAATTTAATACAATACTGCAAGGAAGCTTGCGGGCCTATAATTTTTTCGAAATCGTAAATGTCTCCGTTCATATGCAGCGGTAGAATATTGGCATTTTTTGAACTCTCTATTATAGTCAAGTGTTGAGGCATTCCACATAAAGGGTTGAAAGTGTTTTGAAGGACAATATCCCCTGTATTAAATATCAAATTCATTGCAACAAAAGAATCTTAAAAGAACGATTAAGTAACGGTGACAAGACCATCGAGGTTTAAGAAAATTATGTAGTTCAATTTAGCAATATGCACAATTTTTTCAATTCTATGAACTGCTTACTCTGCGAATGATTAAGCCCTGAAGCAAAATTATTCCGCGTGCATTAAAATTAAAAATACGCAAATAAATATATACGACTGCGAATCACAAAATTTCTGCCTCTATTTTTTTATTAACGAATATATGGTACACAAAGGTAATTACAAATATAGCTGCTATTCTACAAGCCTTACACAATTTTTTCACATAGTCGACGCACCGGTTCAGACATTTGTGCCATCGCAGCACTGAATTTTAGATGCCCCTGTGGTCGGTCAGCGACGCATGTTGCCTCACCGAACGCTCATTGTCATGCGAGTCTCCATGGGCGGGCTTTTGCGAGCTCACAACTCCACACCTAACACTTCTCAAATTAAGACACCTTTCCCTTTACGTGGGCAGTATTTCCCTCTGTATTTCGATGGACGTTCGTCCCTTGCCTTGTAGAAAACGAATCACGCTTCGTCGCTCGTACGCCGTGGACTTGTGAAGCCCAAACGGCATCTTGAAAGACTGACAGCAGCGCCGTGTCGCGGAGCCACCAGCAGATAAGGCCGGGACGGTCCGAGAAAGGTCCACCGTTGTGAATAAAAGCGTTCAGTTCGCATTTGCAGCCTTAATTTGGCTAAAATAAATAGCGGCAAACACTTTCTGATTCTCCGTTGCAGATATGAGAGAACACCGATGTAGCACAATTGCTATTTTGGAATACTCGTCTTTCTAGGTCTAAAAAATATAATATTCGGGAAA
Source organism: Dermacentor variabilis (assembly GCF_050947875.1). Classification (NCBI taxonomy): domain Eukaryota; kingdom Metazoa; phylum Arthropoda; class Arachnida; order Ixodida; family Ixodidae; genus Dermacentor; species Dermacentor variabilis. The sequence goes on from NW_027460335.1 coordinate 7,583,457, forward strand.
AATTACCTTTTGCCTTCGAGTGGAATTGCATAGATTTTCCCATTTCGAAACAAGATGAAATGTAAATTTCACGTGCAAGGGATGTAAGACGCATGTAATGCCGTACAAAAGTGGACGTCTTGTAAGCTTGGAAGCTTTCGAATGCGAAATAACAGTGCTCAGAAGAACGGTCTAGTGTGCTAGTTTCTACTGCCTAACTTCATATATAGCGCGAAAGTGCGTTCGAGGACCATCAAAGGGATGAAGGCGCAGAACTGTGTCTTCGTTTGAGTTTTCAGTTTTTTTGTGGCGTATTATGTGAATGAAAATAACTGGGTGTGAAAACAGCAGGTGGCCAGATGCAATTAGTGTTTTGCCATTGTTTATGGACCAAAGCGACATGCTGCTGCGCGGCTTATGCACAATGAAATAAAGTGTTAACTTCGGCCGGTTTGTACATCACTAATAAAAATTGATTGCGCTGTTATTCATTTTTCTCTTTTTGTCAGCATGCAATTTAAAGTAAAGAAAGCGATGTATTGACCAGAAGTCATCTGCGCAACGAGTTTACAAGAAAACGGGCGCATCTGCGTGGAAGCCTTTTTTTTTTACCACGTTGCGAATTCAAAATCGGACTGAACTGCGAAATCCAAGACCCAAACTGAACCCGAACAAATATTTGTAGAACATCCCTGAATAAGTGCTGAAACTACGCTAAGAAACAACAATAACTGTTGCCGCTTCGGGGCAAGAAGTGTTTCGTATATATTGGCCACGTTTGGGGACGAGGAAGGTATTGAGAACAGCGCTCCTATTATCTGAGGAGGGGGTTCGCCTTTGTCCTCTGCTACACTCTGGCACGAATAGTTGTATTTCTGTGCCTCTGCTGCCGCTCTCACTGCGTGCTTATGTGCCATGAAACGCTTCAATTACTTTCTGCGTTGTTTTCGGTCGTATCTTTATAAATATCGATACAATTACCCCGGGAATGTCGCGCCTGCAATACGTAAGAAGGACTTCTTCGATAGGGGTCTAGCAGTCTTAGGTAGCAGTTTTCGGTTGGCAAGTTGCCAGAATGAAACCGTCAGATTCCTTTATACCGCAACGATCGCCTAGTTGCACAACGTCCGCTTTGTATGTGGGGTTTACTGGATTTAAATCGCGGTATCGCCGAAAACCAGCCCATTTAGTTCCGTTATCAATCCTAATTAGCCTACTTGACGGCCTTTGCGGAGGCTATGTACGTCGTGCGTATGCACGTGTCTCATATGTTTGTACGTCTCTAACCATTTTCCGGCTACGGTAATCCCTGGGTTGTCCACAGTTTGATGAGTTGCGTATCGGGCTGCTGTGCTGAGTATAGAGGGTTTAAAAACAACCATCGAACAAACTCGGGACACGGATTATGTGACAATGTGTACATACGTCTCGTTCTTCATCGAACCTCTTTCACGCTAACATAGGCCAAGGTGGATGCGGGATTGGCTAGGTGCTGCGGCACAGTGAAACTCTTTGATACCGAGTTCGAGCACTGAGCGTGTTCCACTGGCTCTGTGCTGATTTTCAATTTATCTCTTTGATGGCAACTTGAGTTGCCGGTCATGGTCCAGTGGTTGTGTGCCGCTCTTCAATCAACGCCTCTGACGCCATCTTGGGTTACTAAGTATGTGCCGCTGGAAGTGTGCATCTCTAGCGCCGTTGGTGTCCCTGCGTATATGCTTTTTAGCTGTCTTTTATTCGCACAACCGTAGGTCTACTAAAAAAAATACTCGACATTTTCACACGTTCCCTTAACTAGCTTGAACCATGGCTCGGCCCAGAAAGAATTCGTGCAAAGTGGCAGGAATGCTGAAAGATCTGTATTGATGCGCACGGCACTATTTCGGCACTATTTCAATGATGACAATGTTCGAATCCACAAAAATAAAATTATTTCCTAAAGCCATTCTCCGTAAAACGTTCGCCATGCATGCAATTTCTCTACCTCTGATTGCGATATGTACTCAAAACTCTCCTAAGAGCTTCACTACTTTTTCTTATGCGTGAGCAAACCAAATACAGGGTCACGAGAAAATGAGACAACACAACGAAACGAGAGCAGACGATAGCCATCATCGTCTGATAAGTGGCTGCAGTTCTTTATCCTAAACCCCTCACTAACATCGGTCTCAGGCAAAATGACGCCACTCAAGTGTTTCGGTAGAATGGAGAAAAGTTTTTTAATCTGTCCCTCTTTTCTTTTAAAAATACGCGATGCAACATACGATTTTACGAAGCATGGGCATTGAGTATATAGTCACACCTGCACGTCTGAACACTATAGATCTTATAATTGTATCTTGCATGTGTATTTTGATTGCTTTATTGTACAGCTCGGCTAACGACTTTGTTCAGTACTGCTTACGCCGCACTTAGTTCAGATTTCACACGCTGAAACACTGCGGAGAACTACGTAGATTTCGCAGTTCCAGTGGTGTTAGCGATTTGCTGTCAGCTACGGTGCAAAATGACTGAGAATCCAAGTAGCACCGTGGGAAGAGATCCTCATGACGCAGTCGGAAGGATAGTTGTAGACCACCGCGCCAGCGTTTCCGCTAAAAGGTCCTGGTCTGAGCGGAGCAAGGCGTAAGCGGTCAACTACAACACTGTATTGCCAGTTGCAGCGGCCCGCTCATACTTAAGAAAACTTGCACGCACATACCTCCGTGGCCAACTTCCTCTTAAGTGTTTAACCATAAACGAAAGACGGCCGTCAACTAAACACTCAAAGTGTGCCAACGAGATGCTTGAAGCCGACAAGAAGCGAGAGCTGATGCGAGGCTAACTGAGAAGCAAAGTTCACAGAGGGTCGCTGGCTCCCAATGAAGTGCGTTTATAATAATTTGATTATACTTGCAATTCACCGGTATAACAATATGTGGACAATCGCTCCACACAGAGAAAGTGGGCGTGAGAGACCGCCACATCACTTGGCTTGAACTCGGTGTTCTAAGGTGCTCGCTGTACTTCGAGTTGCACTGCACAGCAACACCCAGAAATTCATTGACAGAGTAGACGTGGTAACTGGAATCATCGTAAGGCTGCGCTTTTGTATAATTTTAAATATATCCTTGGAGAAGCGGAAGCATCTTGTTTGTAGGGCGTCGTGTTTTATGACTTCCTTTTATATTCGTTTTTTGCTTTCGCACGGGATGCAGTTTGGCTTGATTGTTGGCTTCATAGGTGGTGCTTTGGATTAACATTGCGGTGTTCTTCCAACTGACACATCGAAGCTGTTTCTTGCTCTCATGCTGAAAGGCTTGCTGAATAACTAGTTCTCTCCCACGATTGTCGCTGGGTTTAGGAAAATATTGGATTCTCACCCGAGTGGATCGCTGGTGGAGTTGGGAGGCTTGGCTGAGGATACACGTACATAGATGCCAGCAGCATAATGTGAATTTGGAGCATTTCAATGGCTTGCTTAGAGCCTGTGAATATGTGAACAGTGCCTGGCTATCAGAGGATTTCTTCTGTGCCTCCATCGACTGTTCCCTCCAGGCGCGAGAGTAGGTCTCCTGGATCTCAGGGTTCCCCAGCGGTAATAAGCAGCTGTGCCGCCGACGCGCAGTCCAATATGCTGTCAGCGAGTGCAAAACTAGCCACTACCATGCGTGTGGACTGTGAGAGGTGTCGCAAGAACAGCTGGCTCAAAATTTGAAGCTGGCTCTCATTTGCGTAAGCTTACCCAGTAACTTATGCAACAAGTGCAGCCGTTGTGACGGTCTTTGGTCGCCGAGTTCCCCGGGGAGGAGCTGTTTCCTCCGCTCCATTGCGATGGCCCGAGGCGCCGTACTGTGCTAACACTGTATGGTTTATGCATACTGTCACTATCTGAGCCAAAATTGAACGGCTACAAAGGAAGGCGATTAGGATTATTCATAACAAATACTAGCGAACTGATCCAATAACCTTTCAGCATCTTCCGGAATACCTACGGTAGATACAAGTGCAAAACTGGTACTTGGTAATTTCCAGCACCAACTCCTAAATACAGGCATATCGACGCGTCCAAATAGATATTTCTTCCAGAATATCGACGACTAAGAAACAAGCATGCATCGACTCTAAGAGCTAGCCTTGTTATTTTTGCTTAAAACAAAGTACTCTTTTCATATGCCACCTGTAAAAGTAAAGTGAAGTTGTGGTCATAGCATTGAAGTGTTAATGCCCTCCTGCATTGATGCCGTAAGAAAGAGACAGTATTGTGAATAAATAAGCATCATCCTTATGTAAACTCTGATAATTATCTAGTGTATTCAGGATGCCCATAAAACACCAATATAGCCTGTTCCAGCGCTTCCAGCCGCATCTAAGCTTTTATTTAAATGTACACAGTGGCCAGAATTATAGGCAAACGGACCTTCAATCTAGGAGACATTTTTGATAAAGAATAAGCCTCGACACGCAAAAATACTAATATGGAAATTCACCTCGATCTAGGAAGACCAAGCAAATACATTTAGTGCCTCCATTGTTTTGATGTCATAATACGAAACTTCAATATTCGAGCACGCGCAATGGCACGCAACAGTTGCGTCTGGGGCCAGGGCTAATGTACTACGGTCGCTTGCTTGCGTTTCTGGTTCGCTTTTCTACGCTGCCTTTGTCAGCTACGCGAAACCATGCTTAAAGCACGCCGCTAAGGAACCAGAACTTGCGCAACGCATGCTCGCGCTGCTTATTGGCGGAATCGAGAGGTCACATTTGAGCACAATCGATGCAACAGCCCCGTCATTATATGTGGGTGGTCACTAGGCTGCATGCTTTTATCTCTTACTCGCAGTTCTTATAGTCGTGTTGTTTGTAAGATTATAAACGAGCTCGCTATAGAATGGGGTTGTACTTCGCCAAATGCAGGCTTCATTTGTATTTTCAAAAAGAAGAAAAAGCGAATGGCGATGCGAGACAGATTCAAAGATAACTAGCTTTTTTCGAGGGTTTGCTTTCACCGCAGTCGTGGCCGAGTGAGCAGGGCGTCCGCCACGGCTGCGGTAGGTGGACTGTTCGAAACCCACCGCCGGCACCCACCGATAAAAAAAAAAAGATGGGCACAGGCGCTCCCGAACCCGGCGCCCGGTAGAGTTTGGGGTGTACCGCCTGGGGAGTGCACCCGGCTGCCGATTTCCCTAGTTTCGACATGTAACCCGAAAGGGTGGATACGTTCTCTGGCCGTAATGCGGACATGGCTGCATTAATCAGTATCACGCAGATTGTATAGCGCACGGCTGTTCGCCTGTATCTGGTACACAATTCCGGGGGCCTATTCTTTTCTCCGCTAAAACTGCTATAGTCTGCGTCACTAATTTTCCTTTCGCAACTATAGCTTAATTTACGTAATAAAGATATGCTTTTGCAGAAATGTTTATTCCTGAATGAATGTTTTGATTTCCTTCTATTCTATAGACATAATTTTGAAATATTTCTTGACGTTACTTTCGAGAATTCATTATTTTACCTGTCCTATATGCGCTCTTGTTCGAATATACTGGTAATCAACGTATATAAAAGTCTCTGTTTATATCCAGGGACGCCACTCTCTAATGCATTAGCTGCACAAGAACCGCGGTTGTGGTTAAATAGCGCTCCATTCCCTGATAGAACTCACGAGGCGGGGGGAATCACTATTGAACATTTTTCCCTAATTTATTCTGAATTCCTAGTTTTAAGAAATAAATTTTCGAGTAATTTTTGCTTTACTTGTGTAAGGCGTTTCGTTATTTAGTCAATCTTTCTTTATTCGCGTCCCTCAAAACATTATGTGGAACGGTAGCTAATAACTGCTGTCCTTCAGCGATTACAACTTTCAATCTACGGTGATGTATGGTTGCTCTGCCTCGTAGCTTGCGTTATGATTATACACCCGAAAACTGCCTTGATTACATTAGTAGTTACATAATTACCTAAATGGATCTCCAACTTTGCCGTTATTGTCGTGCTGCTCGCTGTGAGTTCCAATTTAAGGGTGGGTGAGAGGCCTGTGCCCCGTATGATGCCGGTGTAAAGGGAAGCGTGTGAGGTCTATCTTAGTAGGATGATGGCTTGGTACGCGCTACTTTCCCGCAAGCTGATTGTCCGAAATAACGCCATAGCAGAGTTTGCGTACCCTCCTCATGCTTCCGCAGAAAGATAGGCAGCTGCCCAGATTACCTAAGCGGTGTACAAATGGACATCAACGTAAGGCTTGAGGAGCACCTCACAAACCATACTTCCTCCACGCGGAGCTTATTGGCAGGCTGCTTAAGGGGCTTAATGATGTATTTAACCAAGGATTGGCGTTCGACCACACCGCTGGACTCATCATAGTTTGGTTGTTGCATTGCTTGAATATAGACTAGGAATGTGGGGCTGTGCACGCAAGCATACGGGTTCTGCGAGATGGAAATCGCCGGCGTTCGAAATGTCGTCGAGTCGAAAGGTCACTAAAGAGTGAAATAAAAGAAACGGACACTTACTGAGGATGTTCCTGAAAAGCCTTGACGAGTAGTCCTGAGAGGCTGATGAGCGCAGTTGAAGGGCTTATCCCGCACCGGATAAAGTCCAAGTTCAGAATGATCGTAGTCGAGAACGGCATTCCTCCGAGAGAGAAAGAGCCACTCAACTATGATATCGTCATAGCAGGGTGGAAGAGTGATGAACAACGTTTAGATTGTACTCAATATAGAAACTGGCAGTACAGGCATTTCGAGGTGGAACAGGTTCGACCTTCGCTGTGTTTGACAGCCCACTAAGTGATGGGAAGTTATATTTAGGAGCGTACGACGAAAGGTTGCGACAATCGAGAAATTTAGCTTGTCCGGAGTTTCAGTAAACGTAGGCTGTATTACCGACTGTATTAGCGGATGTTCACGAGGCGTAAACGCCATAGTGCCTTGTGAGGTGACGTCACCTCGTTGGTTCACGTTTGATTACCGATTCGCGCGATGAGAGCGTAAGCCAAGTGTGGGTGACTCCGGCTCCTTCTGAAGAATGCAGGGCTCACAAACAAATGGTTTTCATCCCTGGAGGAGGTTTTGGGGCACTCCAGTACTATTGCTAGAGCATGCAAGAGGGGAAGAAAAAACTACTTCGCGCTGCTCAGATTGATTCCTTTATGATTTAGAAAAGACGGGTAAAGGTCTACGTACGACACAGTCCATTCAGGCCCCGATGTATTCTCAAAGCGTTGATTTTTACAGCTCACATGCTCCCCGTGCAATCAAGTAGGCATTTACAATTATAATTTCTGTGCCAACCTTCCTCACTTGTCTTTATATTTTCTTCATTCGTGCTTTAATTTTTTAGGCCTAAGGTTATCTCATCAAGAATACAAGACCAACGATCCTTGGTTTGGGAGCTGCAAATTGTAACAAGAGGAAGGCCGCAAGGATATGTCATTCATGCAAATGTGGTGATAGAACAAACGCATCGACTATAATAAGCAATTACGAAAAGCTGAGACAAACCGACAGCTTCTAGAAACAGCTGCGGAGGACTCCACCTTTCGGCCATAACATATGCGCAGATGTTCTAGCATATATGGCCACAAACCCTCGTGCTAGCGCTCAGGACGTGGCAGCCCAGGCACCAATTTCCATGTTATCACTTTTGAAATTTCTAAATGACTGGGCCTTTCACCCGTACTACCGTAATCGGCACAATTCCTTGGAAGATAGGGATGTGCAGAATCGTCTATATTTCTCGATTTCCATCATCACAAAGCCGATGAGCCGCCGGAATATTTGAGCGACATCACGTACACGGATGAGGCCAATTTTTGCAGAAACGACCTAGTAAATTTGCATAATTCACGCTACTGGAGTAACTCCAATCCACACTGGGTAAAGCGCACTCGGCCCCAGTAGCAGGGGTCGTTCAATGTGTTGATCAGAATTTACGCCGGTGCTATAACTGGTCCCATCTCCAATCCCACACGGACTGCACAGCGCTACGTGGACCAAATCCTTGAAGGAGCAATGCCTGAGTTTCTCAGTGACGTCCGGCTGTGCACACGTTCTTTTTTTTTTCCCACAAGCCCTATCACCACAACATCGAACTGACAACGCAACCTCGATCTCTGCAGCAGGCTTTGTGCGCTCGAGTATTGTTAGCTGTTCAGCATTTGGCTGAATATACGTGTATTAAAGTTTTAATTTTATATGGGGCCGCTACCGTACAAAGTTTCTTCTTTCTTAGCATCTATAGCAGTGCTCGTTGGCAAAAAAAAAAATACGCATTACAGGAAGGAACGCCGAACATCCATTCTAAAGCTTTGCAGGCTCTAGTATTGCATATAGGAATGAACGCATCGTGCACATTCAAAAGCTTTGAAGAATCCAGTATTGCTCACCTTCTTTTTGTCATTCTGCGTATTTTAAGAATCTGCACTATTGCATTATGCATACTCAAGGCCAATATTCCAAGTATCAGAATATTACAAGGCCTCGAAGACAGCAGGTGCAGACCCCCAACTCAAAGCTCTTAATTGCAGCTGTTTAATGACGCACGCACTGGCTTACACTTTCGAGATGAGGTTGTTGGTGCGTGCTCAATTATTTTTGCAGCCATTTTATTTTTGCACGCAACCATTCATATCATTTTGCTACCCTAAATCACCCTCCTTCGCAGAAGTACAAGCCTCAGATTTTCTCCCTTCTCAAACAATCGTATTTTGAGGAAATTAATTGCTGGCGTGTATACGCAGTTTTTTTTATTATCTCCATATTTGCAACACGCCTGCTATGTGTTTTGCTTGTACAATGTTATTGTCATCCTGTCATTTTCTTCCGACTATTCTCCATTTTACCGGTGTCACACGACCACTTTCGGTCGCGATCAAGTCCAATCCGGGTCGAACTTCTGAACTGCTGTTGGCTCCTGACGCAACTTGCCAAAAGAACCAATCGCGACCGAGAAATTAAAATCGGATTCGGCTTGATCGCGTTTTAAAGTGCGCCGCGTGACACCCCTATTGTTTGCATTTCGTTGACTCATCCTGTTTTCAGGTATCTCTGTCTCTTACACTCTTGCTGCAATAAATTGGTGTCTACAGTATTCGTGTTCTTGACTATGCAGGAAGTTTATTTATATTTAGGAACATGGCACATTTATTTACGATACGCCTTTTCGCGTGAGTTACTAAACGTTAAAAATTAGTAATAAAAAATAAAATTAGTAATTACTAATTACTAAACGTAATTACTTTACGTTTACTAAACGTAAAGTTACTAAACGTTTTACGTAAAAACGTAAAATATCATAAGCGTTAAAGTTCTACTTCCTCAACAGTTGGCATGATTGTTGCGCCAAGTTACAGCTTGAAACACGAAATATGAAATAAATGAAACTAACATGAATTGAAACAGCTTTGGGCTCTCGTCGTCACGTTGTCACAACATATAAACAGCGGAAGACGCGCCTGCATGAAATCACTCGTGTTAAGCAAAGTTATGGGTAACACAAAATTTAAGAGAAATGAAACTGAAATTAGGACCTCTGAGATTCTGCGGCATGCGCGAGCATTTTGGAGGCTGTTGCGTTTCGCTGATTCCACTAGGTGCACAGAGAGCCAAAGTCGGCTAAAACCCCTTAAACTTCGTAAAGAAGCCCCACTCTCCTGCTCCGCCTTCACTCCTCCTTGTTTCCACTCTCTTTCACGCTCCCTCCTCGACCGTGGAGCCACCTACACTGCTCGAGCATAGCAACGGCGCTAACATGTGCTCCTGGCCACTCCGTAAACGCTTCTCGAGCAAAAATGGCGATGATGAACGGCGCGAATGCCCACGTGATGCTAATAGGCCAATAGCGACGCGGCCTCGGCCTCGACCAGAACGCGCGAGGAGGAGGCCGCATTCTTCAACGCGTGGCAGTACTTTATGAAGTGTAAGGTGATTTAAAGTCGGCCGCAGGCGCCTATGGGAGTGTCCACACTTTACGTTTATTATATTACTTTATGGTTGAAATACAGCGCGGCTCCCGTTTCTGCGGCGACAATATCACTCTCACGCTACCAGAATGCATGCGGAGGAAAAATGACAAGCATATCAGTTCGAATTTAGGAGCAACACCCCAACAAGCAAACATGCATAATAAGAAGCTTGATAACGTCGTGTGAATTACGCTTGTTGTCACAAAAGGAAGAATTGTAAACTGACACAGAACGTTGCTTTTTGGCTTCCTGTCCATTTGTGACTGCAGAGAATTAGTAATTTTATATTACTTACGTACCTTTTCCTTTATTAAGGTCACCTTTATTTCAGTATATGTGCCACTCACCACGAAGGCCTCAATTGGGGATAACAAGCATGCATGGAGAAGGATGAGGAAATGCACACACAACGCCAACACTATTCATCTAACACATAAATCCCTTACGCCGTTCTCGCAGCTCACAATCACCTCACATCAGCCTTATGTAAATTGTGCGAATTATCTAGTGCACCCAGGATGCTAATAAAGCAAGCATATATCCTGTTTCACCGCTTCTATTTAAAGTTTTCATTTAAGTTTCCCATGCGGTGAGAACTAGACTGAGCCAAAGTTAGGCTCAGTCTAGCAGAAAATTTTTATAACCACTAAAGCTCAACACGCCCTAATAATAATGCGGAAATTCGCGCGGAGCCAGAAATACGAAACAAACAAAGGTAGACGCTCTATTGTTTTGTTACCAGAATGCGAAACCTGAATGTAGGAGCACGCGCATAGGCTCGCAGCAGTTGCGACTCGCGCCAGGGGACAGTAGACGGAGCGGCCGTCGTGGTCAAGTATTGCGCTCGCTCCTTTCGTTTCGGCTTCGATTTTTAACACTGCCATTGTCAGCTACGTGAAACGATGCTTAAAGTACGCCATTAAAAAAGGATAACTTGCGCAATATACGCTCGCGCGGCTTATCTGCCTAACCGAGTCGTGATGTTCGTGCACAGTCGACAGAACGGCCCCGTCGTTCTATGTGGGTGGTCACCAGGCCGCATGCTTTTATCTCCTACTACCGTTTCTTATAGTCGTGTTGATTGTAACATTATAAAACGAGCTCGCTACAGAAAGCGGTTCTAATGCACAAACGTAGGCTTCAGTTCCACTTTCAAAAACAAGAAAAAAAACGAATGGTGATGCAAGATGAATTCAAAAATAAATAGCTTATTTGGGAAGCTTGCCTTCACCGCAATCGTGGCTTAATGTACAGGGCGAACGCCACGGCGTCGGTAGGTGGGCAGTTCGAAACCCACCGCCCGCACCCACCGAAAAAAGAAGAGATGGGTACAGGCGCTCCCGAACCCATTACCGGGTTGTGTTTGGGTTGTGTCGCCTGGGGAGTGCACCCGGACGCCTAATTCGCTGTTTCGAAAAGCAACTCGCAAGGGTGGATATGTTCACTGGCCGTTATGCGGACACGGCTGCCTTAATCATCATCACGCAGATCATGTAGCGCACGGCTGTTTCATAAACCAGGGGCGCATTTCCGGCTGCCTCTTTTTTTTTTCTTCTGTGAAACAACTATAGTCTGCACCACGCATTCTCCTTTCAAGAGGGCGGCTAAAGATACTTAATAAGATTGCCCTTTTAGAGAAATATATAATTTTGAATTAATGTTTCGGTTTCCTTCTGTTCTATAGACCTGTGTTAATGATGCTTCGACTTGGAAGAGGTGAAGAAGACACTGTTTAGCGCTGATAAATTTCGTTCCTTTCTAATTTAGAAATGACGGCTAAAGGTCTACGTGAGACACAGCTACTGCGTGCACCCATGTATCATCAAATGCGTTTCCGTTTCTGCACAAGTATTTCCATTACAACAACCTAGGTATGTAGAAGTGGAATTACTGTGCCAACCTTCCACGACATGTCTTTATCTTTTCTTCGAGCAAGTCGGCTCTTCTGGACCAAGCCCAGCGCGCCGCTCGTGCGAGTGGGGCCCTGGAATAGAGGCTCCAACCATCGTGCCTTTTTTTATTTATATTCAATAAATAATTTTAATGTCTCTCGCTTTCCTGCGTGCGTTCTCTCTTTTGTTTTCCCTAAGTTTTCCTCATCAGGACTGCAAGAATAACCAGACCAATATTTATTCCTCATGGGCTGGCAACGCATTCTAATTGATATTTTGCGTGTTATATGTAACCATACATATTTCTGAGCTGTTTTCATAGCTTTGAACAAGGCATCTGCTGATGTGGGCATTTGCTTGCGTCTTCCCAATTCACCGTCGTGATAGAGCGTGAACTAAGCAAGACATAGCATTTTCCGTCCACAGAAACAAGCTGGTATTTGTTGTGTAGTTACATTTACTTGTCTTGACAACCACAGCTGGTTAAAAGTATTCCAGAATACCCATCTACGGCGTGCCTCACAATCACGTCATGTTATTGGCTCGAACACAAAAGTATTAAATTAATTTCGTTTTCATTTGTGCTCCGACCGCCACAGTAACGCCTCCTCGTGCTTAAATTGACTAACTCTAATGGGCGTCGATTTCCCATTTCATTCTGAAATTTGGAAGCCTATGTAATGATAAGAATACGTATTCTGCCTATAGACGTGCATCCCCTAATAGGCGAAAACGATCAAAAGAATTACAAGAGCACCCACAAAGAAAGCCTTTGTTGCTTCTCAAGGTATCTGAGCGGTGTCCTGCCTGTTCCTTTCGTCGTCGATTTGCGGCTTCGCTACTGTGTAAATATTGCCATACCTACTGGCCCACCTGTCTCTTCTTTTGTACCTAGTGTGGCATTTGTTAGCCTCTAGTCAAACCTAGTTCGCAGTATTTGGTTTGCCAGTCCAAAGGCAATTATTCAATCTTAATTGTTATAGCGGTGCCACACGGCCACAGATAATGGCATTAGCTCGCCAATGCTTCAAACATTATTGTCATTCACGGGTGCCAGACGGAGCGGCTTAGTGGCATTAAAGCTTAATGCCATTCGCGGCGTAGTGTGTTCTCGTAACTCAATTGGCCGTGGAATGCGTACTCTCGTGCCCAATGTCTCCGCATTCTGACAACACTAAACGAATTCCTAGGGAAGAACAATCATATTTCTTCAATTTTCTTTAAAAAAAGAGCTCTTTTTCCGAGGCGTAGTTTGTTCTTACCATTATCAGAACTCTCATCGCCATCAGATGCGTACTCTTGTTTCCAATGTCCCCGCCGTGGCCGGGGTGACCACATTGTGACGATATTAACGAAACTTTTACATGAAAATAACTAATATATTCTTCACTTTTTTGAAGGAGCTCATTATTATAGTAGAGATCAGAAGCAATCTACCGGCTACGACAAATGTCGCTAATTGTGTCATTTTAAATCCAGTGACAACATCCAATCACAAAATACAGTCACAGCCAGTAAAAAGCAACGGAATTGCTTTGTTATTTATATGCTATTCTGCTACACGTGCTCCGGCAGCAACACGTTTCGTGCAAACTATAGCTGGCAGTCGTTCTTTTTTTCTGCGTAAAAACGGACGGGAACAAAGACCAAGCAAACTGGACCGAAAGCGAGACAAAATCTGTTATAAATTTATGGGAACAGAACCTAGGCCAGTTGCCAAGCCACCGAAGCAATGACAAAGCTCATGAAGCCATAAGAGAAGCCTTCGCAGAACTAGGCATAATTAAAACAATCATGCAAGGGCGTTCAAAAATTGAAAATCCTAGCTGGAAGTACAGGTAAATGTTTTCTCGGCAAGCTTTTGCTTCATGTGTTTGCACCAACGACGCATCGTAAACTGCCTGTCAGTGCCAGTACAGCGTTGATTTGACTTTCTGTACGTGTGAGCTCGTGTTTTTCTAAACTTGAATCGTTCTGCTGAAGTGTGTTAGAGAATTTAAATCACGAAAACAAGTAGCAGCGCATGCATTAACCATGCATGCCCACACGCCCTGCTTGTATGGTAGCACTAATTGTCAGTAGCCTCATCGCCAACCACGTGACAATTTCCACTAAGGCGCTCACCCTATGCTTTTGTTTTCCGCTCTCGGTGATCGTGTTATTGGCGCTAAATCCATTATTGCGTAACATGCCTCTGCTACTCCAACATCAAATAGTATTACAGAATTTAGACGTTCAGCCGCCAATTGATACAAAATCACTAGAAAATAATGCCATTTTTGAGTCTATGTGAAGATGGTATGTGATAAATGACACCTTGCATTTGTAGGAAATATAACCGGAAGGAAACTACGGGCCAGGGAGGGACCCCATGGAAATACTAATAAGAGAATCGATAGTTTCCTGGGATAGCGTCCGTCGAACAACTTGGAACTGGTGGTTGAAACCAGCTGCCAGGCGCCAACAGCTAGCCAAGTGAGGCCATTGATAACTATGTAAAATTTTTTACATACACCCACACAGAATCTTTTCCAACAAATTTAAGTTGGCACAAAGTTTCCGTGTTAGTTTTAGTGTCATGCTAACAAAATTGTGTTCTTTGATGTCAGTGATTTCTGCTTTCACGACACTATGCAGATAATTCGCAGCATGGAAACAGGCGACTCTGCCGCCTCTCGACGATCTGACCAGCCAGTATGGGATTGACTGGGCTATACCAGAACTAGATGAGCCACCCATGACAGAGGAGCCACTGACAAAGTGCCCCTTATCTCCCCCTATTGCACGACTGAACAACAGTGAATGGCTTACCAAGCCAGGACTTGGACGACGGCAGCCAATAGCAGAAAAGCGGAAACGCTGTGCTGTCAAAAGACAGCACAGAGTGAATTCATATGATAGCAACCAGCCGTCAGAGGGGTACGGGAGCAGGCGCTTAAAAATGATCAGGAACGACAGAAGAGGGAGCTTCACTTGCAAGAAGAAGGCGCGGAAATGCAGCAGGAGCTCACTGATATATTTAGGACTTTTTCTTTGTTTAAAAAAATAGCATCCTCATACAAGAGATAATCCATATTTTTTAATTGAAGTGACATTTTAAAATGACTTTTTATACTTCAAGTGCAATAAAATCTGATATATTTATTAAAGTGTGATATTCGTCAGTGGTGTTTTATACTACGTGTGCACTAAAATAAATTATATCTTTTATTAAAGGGTGATATTTGTGAGTGGTTTCTTTCGCAATTCAATTGCTCTTACAAAAGAAGGATTGCACAACATTCGTCACAGTAATGCATCATTGACTTCGTCTTTTCTGGGTGGATAAGTGCATAAGAACACAAGACACTAGAAAGACAGCTAGAACATTGTCTATTGCAGAACACAACATAGCAATGAAAGCCGTTTAGAGAAATTGATTCTAACCTGGCAAGAGAACAAAAATTCATGACTGACAGTCATCCTCTATAAATGCGGGATTATGCGATTGTTTAATAGTTTTCTTTGAAGAAATATTTTGCTAGATCAGCCCTAACAGCACGCCCATTGGTGGCTTGACCTTGTGTGTTGAGCTGTAGCTGCTCAGGCTGCATATTCTGTGGCAGCTCGTTCACGCTACCATTGCAATTCTACCAGCTCCCTTAACCCATCACAAACATTGTGGAGCAGACAGCATGCATTGATCACCATTGTCGCTGTAGGATTGGTGCATTCTATGCGCCTTAAGGTGAAGCGAAACGTAGCCTCCAAACGGCCAAATGAGTTTTAAACAATCCATCTGGTTTTAGAAAGGTTGTAATTTAACGCTACCTCGAGTGTGTCAGGTGAACCATATGCGTATGGTTCCTGCAGGTTTGTACTGAGGACAGATGGCTGGTCGCAAAGAATGGTAGGCGAAATTACGCTCCCTTAATAAAAGCTGTCGGCCCACTGAAAAGGTCGCCTTCGATGAGTGTGCGAAGTAGGAGCGGTTGTAGACGTACGAGTTAAGGCACAGCCCTGGTGACCCATTGTTAACAAAGCGGAAGCGATAGTGGTGGTCAACCAGTGACAGCAGTATGGTAGTATACCTGCAAGAGAAACAATACAGAGTTTAATGCTTTCAAGAGGACATAGAATTCGACGGTGTTGAGCAAGAATATTGACAAAACCTGAGACAAGACGAATGACAAATGGCAGTTCGTCATTTGTAATATAGCTGGCAACTGCTTGCTCTTAATGGTGCATCTTGCACAACAATTGTATTAAAGCATGCTACTATAGTACTGCGCAAGGTATTCATAACTTAAACATGCAGTGATGAACAGTTATAACTACGTTACGAAAATAGACCAGTGAACGAATCGTATTCTAGGGTTATTAATTTGCAAAAGCAACAACACGAAAACAGCATATTTCTTACTTAGCAGCCTTTGTACTCCTGAGAATCGCTGGCTTGGTCTTTCCGAGGGGACAGTGGGAAGTGGTAGCCATGCAGAGCAAATTCTTGTGGAAATCCAGTCATGGCGAAGAATTCGGGAATGCGCTTACCCATTTCGTTGGGCGGCAACATAATTAGCCGCACACGTGCAAGCTTACGAAGGACAGCAGCATAAAAGTCCTTATACATGATGTTTCCTGTGGAGCATCCCACACCAAACAACTCATCCACTGTCCGATCTCATGCTCTCGAGGGAAGCCGGAAGAGCGCAATCCAGACTTTTTCCCGCCAGAAATTGCGTCTGTTTGGGCAAATCGGTGCGACCGGCAGCGATAATATACCTGTACGTTTCCTGGGGGGCACGGAAATATCTTTTAATGCTGGTTTCACCCCGCTGGGGCAATGTGTTCAAGGCGAAATGCTCGGAAACCATCACCGCAGCCTGGGCACAGCGTCGAATGAACGCAAGGCTGCAGCACGAATCGTGAGTTAGTCTGGAGAAGCTGTTCGATTGCACGGCGGTCACTCCTTGGTTTGCTGGCCTCGTAGTGAAGCCTTTGAATTTCTTGACGATGTTTGGCTGGAAGAAGCACATACACCGGAACACACTGGAGCACACGGTAAAAGTCTTCAGCATCGCTGCTTGATAGCTTTGGAGCACCCCCCGTGGTTGCTGAGTGGCTATGGTGTTCGGCTGCTGAGCGCGACGTCGTGGTTTCGAATCCCTGTCTTCGCGTGCCTCATTTCGATGGAGGCGAAACCACCTGTGTACTTAGATTTAAGCGTACGTTCAAGATGCGCAGGTGGTAGAAATTTCCGGATTCCTGCATTATGGCGTGCCTCATTAGCAGAAAGTGGTTTTGGCACGTAAAACCGCATTTTTTTTTAGTAAAGCTTGAGAGCTCTCAGCGACATTTTTCCTATTTTAATGCTTTGCCAACGCTATGGATTGGCTGTTCGGCCTCTACTTACAGCAGTTTACGGCTGGGCGCAACAATGACATTCATTAAGTAAACTAAACAAAATACGCCTACTAATATTTCGCACGCCATTTCTTAAACATTTGCTCCCGAAATAACTATTTTTAATATATGCAATTGGCAAAAACTTAACCGGCTCATTACAGCTATCGCCATTGCGATGTTTCATATTATTAAGTACCCGCGTTAGCCGCGACCGAACTATAATGGCAGTGAGAAAGTTAAAGCCATACAGTTTTAATGGAATCAACCTCACCCGTGTTGCACGGGTATTAAGTTGGCAAACGCACAATGAATGTTTTTGCTAAGTACAAGAGAAAGAACGCTTTCAGTCCGGATTAATGAAAAGGCGTGTGTTTCATCGTTATTTTGTGTTCCATAGCTTGCTGTATACCACAGTCTCAAATTGCGCCCTCACCTGCATGGCAGGCCACTCGAAGTCGTCAGCGACCATCAGGCGTTGTGCTTGCTAGCGAAATTGAAGGACCCCTCAGGACGCGTGGCGCGATGGAGCCTCAGACTACAAGAGTATGATATCACTATAATCTACAAGTCCGCACGAAGTCACTCAGATGCCGACTGCCTCTCTCGCGCTCCAGTGGACGCTCCTCCCCATGATGACCAAGACCAGGACGATATTTTAGGTGCACTAAGTTCAGACGAGTTGTCACGAGGGTATTGAGGCGCGGATTGTCTTCGTTTTTCTTGCGGAACTACGACTACGTCCTGGTGAAGAAGAACTTTTCGCCATCTCACGCATCTCGACCGTTCCAGCAAATCGGGATGGATGTGTTGGGGCCCTTTCCGACGTGAATCTCTGGAAACAAGTGAATCGTCGTGGCTACCCACTACCTTATTCGCTTCGCCGAAACGAAAGCCCTGTCTGAAGGTAGTGCAGCGTATATAGCCAAATTTGTGGTCGAGAAGATTCTGGTATGACATTGTATGCCAGAAGTCCTCATTACTCTCAGACGGGCGGGTTTCGCAGCTCAGCTTACTCGAGCCATACTACAGTACAGCCAGACAAACCACGGGAGGACAACTTCCTGCCACCCGAAAACGAATCGTCTTACGGAGCGGCTGTACGAGACCCTCGCGTACATGCTTGCAGTGTACGTCTACCTCGAGCACAAGACGTGGGACACGGCCGTGCCGTACGTGACCTTCGCTTACAGCACGGCGGGGCAAGAAATAACGCAGATCGTGTCGTTCAAGCTGGTTTACGGCAGGAACCCGACGACTCTCGACGCCACGCTGCCACTCGTCACCGGCGAAGAGAATCTCGACGTCGCCGCCTATCTCCAGCGCGCCGAAGAAGACCTACAGCTCACCCACCTGTGCATAATGAACCAGAAGAGTGCCGACTACAATCACCCACGATTCTACATAGACTACGAGTCCGGCAACCGTAATGGTGTATGGACTCCGATACGCCGGCGACGACTTAGCGAGAAACGGTTACGCCGCTATTTCGAACCCGACAAAGTCATCCGATGTACTGGCGCACTCGACAATGACATCGTGCCAGACGGCATTTCGCAATCACAGCAGCGCTGCGTACAACCTGAAGTCATCAACGTGTTGTGTCTTAAGCCTTTCTGTGCCCTACTTACCTACTGACCAATTTGGGGGTTAGTTTCTTTGTTAACATATTCATTTTTCTTAAGTATGCGTGCTTTTGTTTTTGCTTTCCTGTTTGTAGCATCGGGACGATGCTACTTAAGAGGGGGGTACTGACATCAGTACTCGCTTACCTTGATCAGGTGACTGTTTTCACCGTTTAACAAGTGCTATCGCTCAGCGCAGGATGAGCCTGCATGTATCTGAAGTTTCTCTAATGTTATCGATCTTCCTATCCACTGGCTGTTGTCACGGAACATTGTGTAATCTGATTACCTGTATGCACGACGCAAATTGCGCAGTAGTTTCTGGAACACACATTGCACCACTGATTATTCTGGAACCTTCTATAACTCGTGTATAAAAGCTGACGCGCTTGACCTGCTGATAAGATCTTGGATGATCGCAGACTTTATTCGCCCCTATATTTGTCCTTTCAGTGTAGCCTGGTTTTGAGGGCACGGGTTCGTCCAGTAAAACAGAACTTTCGTATTTTAACCTTTTGGGCCGCATCCTGTACCGTCACTACTACATGACAATGTCTATGAATAGTAGTGAATAAATAAAGTTTACACGAAAGAAAAAAATACTAGGTATTTTTCTACGCCACTGGTAGCGACGCGTTTGTGGTAGTTATTTTAAATGTGTTTGTCTACGCAGACCTTAAATGGAAATTAGGAAAGGTTTGACTAAGGTGGAAAGTTCGGTTACATTAAGGAAATATGAGCCTTATTCATCTACGCAACAAGGATCTACTTACAAAAGCATTATTTACACACGGAAAGACAAAGCAATATCATTACAGTCGATACTGTAGCCAGGCCAGCAGTTAGGCGCAAAACGAGTTTATTGAGGTTGCGCAAGTTACATATATCGAGAAGCCAACGTGACGTAACAGATCACGGGATTACTGGTGCGCCTTGAAGACTGCAGATTCGGCCGTGCTACATCTCCCCTTTACTGGGAGACAATTATGCCTTTCAGGTTGCGGGTATCGACAGGAATTGTGGCGAGTCCTCTTGTTTCTGCGTAGTTCTTGGGAGGAGTGGCCTTCTTTGGAACTTCTCCGGGAGTCTTTGCTGGACTCTCTTCGCGATGGATTGGAAAGTCCTGCAGGTGTTCTCTTGTGCGTATGATTTCTCGACCATCATCCGTTCTCCGGATTGTTGAGCGGGGCGTGTTGGCTGGCCTCAAAAAAATAGCTGGCGGCCAGGTTCGCTGGAGAGTGTCGTAGGTAGTGACTGGCTGACATGGAGAGAGGGGTGGTAGGTGCCTCGTTCCGCGGTTATAATAGACCTTCTGGTGTTGACGGATCTCCTGGAGCCGGTTGTGAACGGCTTTGCTTGATACTGCCTCTGGTACTAGGTGGCTGGTGGGCACAGGCAGCAAGGTCCTGTTTTGCCGTCCCATGAGTCTCTGCACAGGTGACTTTAGAATATGATCCCTGGGGGTGTTGCGGCATTCGAGCAACACCATATGAAAGTCAAGTCAGTTATGTGACATTTCTTTAGAAGCTTCTTGGCCTCTTGTACTGCTCTTTCTGTCATAACATTAGAGCGGGGATGATACGGACGTAACATGGGCAACGCCTAGCTGCTGCAGGAAATCTGAAAAGCCGGCTGGTGAACGGTGGTCCGTTATCACCGCAGAGCTTAAGCGGTAAGCCATGTGCGGGGAACAGCTCTGCGAACCATGACGCCAGAGCGCAAGCAGTGCTCTGACGGTGTTCGCAGATCTCAAAAAAGAAAGAATAAATGTCCACAATTACGGCCCTCATGGAATAACAGGTCCATGCCAACGAATTCCCAGGGCAGCTTTGGAATGTCGTCGCAGTAAAGAGAAATTTTTGTGTTTCGCGGCTGGTATTTCTGGCAGACAGCGCAATTTTTGCAAAACTGCTCTAACTCATGCGACATATTCGGCCAGTACATGACGTCACCTGCCCGTGCCTTCATCGTTTCCGCTCCCGTGTGCGCAGCGTGAAGCAGCAGCATAATTTCTAGCTTTCTTGAAGATGGTATGACTACCTTGTTGCTGCAAAAATCAAGGCCGTCTTGCGCGTGCAGCTCTTCTTTGCAGGACCAGTATGGACGCACATTTTCGGGTACCTCGCTTCTTTCTGGCCAGCTTGTTTCGGTGTAACCTCGAAGCTTGACCAGAGCAGGATCTTCATTTGTGGCAGCAAAAAGATCCCTCAGGCGCTGTTGCGAAGCTGAAATGTAATCAAGCACATTTACTTGAAATTGCTCAGTTTCTTCTTGCAAGAGTTGCTTGCTGGGGAATCTGGATAAGGCGTCAGCGAAAAACAGGTCTTTCCCTGGCTTGTAATTCAGCGTAATAGGATATCGCTGCAAAGTCAAACGGATGCGCTGCAGTCAAAGTGGACACTGATATAGTGGTTTGCTGAATATCGGCACCAAGAGATGGTGATCAGTTTCGACAGGTACGCTTTCCTGGCCGAAGATGTAATCATGAAACTTGATGCAGCCATGCACAATTGCCAATGTTTCTCACCCAAGTTGTGCGTAGCGTTTCTGCGCCTGTGTTATTGAACGTGACGAGAAAGCGAAGAGGCGGCCGTCTTGAATAAGCACTGCACCAACTCCCGTTTGGCTCGCGTCGACCGAAATAATAATAATAATAATAATATTTGGGGTTTTACGTGCCAAAACCACTTTCTGATTATGAGGCACGCCGTAGTGGAGGACTCCGGAAATTTTGACCACCTGGGGTTCTTTAACGTGCACCTAAATCTAAGCACACGGGTGTTTTCGCATTTCGCCCCCATCGAAATGCGGCCGCCGTGTCGACCGAAAGGGTCACCGGCTTAGTTGCATCGAAAGAGCAAAGGATTGGTGCGTTAACTAAGCTCTCACGCAACATTTCACAACGTCGTTGCTGAGCCTGGGTCCAAACCCAGGCAACGTCCTTGCGCAGCAATGTGCGCAGTGGTGCAGTCACGACGGACATGTTAGGAATGAAACGTTGCACATAATTCATCATGCCTAGAAAGGCTTGGAGTTCCTTACTGTTCTTTGGCTCTTTCATTTCCAGTATGGCGTTCACTAGACCAGGGTCCAGGCGGAGGCCTTCTGTGCTAAGGATGTGCCCTAGGTAGCGGACTTCGGGGCTGCAAAAAGGTGCATTTCTTGAGGTTTAGCTTGAGGTTGTTTTCGAGACAGCGTGCCGATGAAAGCGACAGGTGGTGGTCATTCTCCTCCTTCGTGCGGCCCCGAAGTATTATGTCATCCATTACCACGGCTACGCACGGTAAGCCTTCCAGCAAGCGATGCATAGCTGCTTGGAAGATTCCTGGAGCTGATGCAATGCCGAAGGGCATTCGAAGAACCGATATCGCACATACGGCGTGCTCATTGTACATACTTTAGAGCTTGATTCAGAGAGTGTAATTTGCCAAAATCCTGACGCTGCATCGAGTGTTGAGAAGTACATAGCACCGGACAGTTGCGAGGCTGCGTCTTCTAGGGTTGGAATTGGGTAATGTTCGCGCAGCAACACTTTATTAAGTGCTGTAGGGTCCAGGCAAATTCTAACCTTGTCCTTCTTAGGAAATGTAACCATATGGCTAGAACACTCCGTAGGCTCGGTTACCTTTGTTATGACGCATTGTGCTTCCATACGCTGTAGCTCAGCCGTGACTTTGTCCTGCAGAGCAACAGGAACTGTTGTACTTGAATGTCGTACTTGAAATCTCTTACCTGCCCGAGTCCCTCGAAGACCTCTGCAAAAGACTGCGCTGGCGGGTATAGTTCGTGCTGTATGTTTTGCATACGGAATATAAAGCCAAGACTTCCAGCTGCGGCACCACTCAAAGTTGCAGGGACGTCTTTTTCGTCAATAAAAAAAAACGTTTTTTTCCTTGGTTCTGTCATTTGCTGAAAGTATCAATTGGACTTTCGCATGCGTGGCTGTTGTGCGACCAAAAAATGCTGTGAGCTTGACATTGCAGGCTTCTTGAGGCTTTTTCGGCAGCTTTGCAACGTCGCTTCTTGAAATGACACGACAATTGGCGCCTGTGTCTAGCTTGCACGTGATGGCATGGCCCTCAATGTTGACCGATGCGCTCCACTGATCGGTGCTGATCGCACCGATAGTAAACGTTTGCAAAAAAAAAAAATTCGCCGTCTTCGGCTCGTAACCCTCGCATTTGTTGGTTGGCACTGCACGGAAAGTTGGACGACTTGCATACTCGAGCAAAATGGTTCAACCTTCCGCACTACCGGCATGTTTTTCCTTTTGCTGGGCACAGGTCACTGCGGTACATTTGACCCCCAGATTTTTAGCAAACGTTTTTTCTTGTTGCTACCGCTTTTACTATGGTGCCTTCGCTGGCGCCCGTAGCTTCACTTATCTCATGAAAGTGCTCTTTGTCTTGTTCTTGCGCACGGCAAATGGCGACTACCTTTTGGTACGTCGGGTTTTCCGCGATCAGTCTTTGCTGTAAGCTCTTATCCTGAGTGCCCAAAAAGATTCTGCTACGCAACATGGGCTCTTCAAGCTCCCCAAATTCGCAGTTCTTCGCTAACACACGCAGTTCTGTTAGCCACTCGTTAAATGTCTCGCCTTCTTGCTGGTTCCTTGAACCAAACCGAAATTCTTCGAATGTTAAGTTCGTTGCAGGCTTGTAATGCTCCTCAAATTTCTTAATCAGAACTTCAACGTCATTTCTGTCTTCCGCTTCCTCGAAATTGAAGGTACTGTACAACTTCCTAGCCTATTCGCCTATGGTAACTAGCAACGTGGCTGCTTGAACGTGTTTTGGCTGCTTGTTGAATGGCGTAGCAGTAGAAAACAGCTTAAACTCGCTTTTACATGTTTTCCAGGCAATCCAAGGGTCGTGAGATGCATCCATAGGCTTCGGGGGCGGTAGTGGCGTGCACGCCATCGACATACCGGCTGGGTTCCGCTGCCACCATGTAGCCAGGCCAGCAGGATGACGAACAACGAGTTTATTGCGGTTGCGCAAGTTACATATATAGAGAAGCCAACGTGACGTAACAGATCACAGGATTTCTGGTGCGCCGTGACGACTGCAGATTCAGCCGTACTACAAAGAATTAAATTGAAATGGCAGCTAAAGATTAGGCTGGAAAGATAATGGTAGTTTGTATACGAAGATTATTTCAGAAGATTCGTGCGTGCAAAGGAGAAGGTAGCCATTCATATTGCAGAACCACCAAAATGCAAAGTGAAAAAAAAGAAGAGACAAAAAGGCATATGTTCACCCTCAAAGCTACGCATTATTTATTAACTTCTGGGGTTTTACATAGCTGAAAGCACGATAAGATTAGTCACGCCAGAGAGGATGGCTTCGGATTAACTTCTGGCATATTTACACGTCACACTACATGTTCTTTGGAGTCCTGTGAATACACTGGCAATTATTTTGTCCGTGACATGGAATTAATTTATTAAAAGAAATTTTGTAACATTTTTTGGTGCTGTGCTTGTCGTGATGAAACTTAGGTGAGTCTCCCTTAGGTGATTCATGGCTTGATAGGCTTGGCAGCTTCTTGCCCAGCTTTGAACATCTTTGTTGATCCCTGCCCAAACGAAGCGGTCTGTGAAAAGTCTCTGTGTCGCTATTATGCCGGGACGGCTTAAACCGAGCAGTGAACCGAACATTGGCTTCGGGAACTGATGGGACATGAACGGGTGAGGAGCTGCCTACCTTGTATCGCACGTGGCCAATGTCGTCTTACAGGGAAGTGCGACCTCCGCGTGCTGCAGCGACAAGCGTTTTTCCTGCAATTGGCACAGCTTGGGGTCTTTTCTCTGGGCGGAAGCTTGGGAATTCGCTGGGCCACCCGGCTTATCGCCGATCCACGAGAGCACACCAGATCCCTGATTTCCAATCAAAGACACATTATGGATGTCCGTAAAAAATTTGGATATCAAGGGAAGTTGACGAAGCTTACGTTCTGAGTACGAGGAACTGTTGTTCTTGAAAACGAAGGCTAACGGCTTGTGGTCGGTCAGAATCTAGAAGCTATAGGCTTCAAGAAAAACAACGGAAATGCTTGACAGCGTAATAGACGGCCAGCATCTTCCTGCCGAAAGTGCTGTAGCGAGCTTCTGTAGGTTTGAATCGCTTTAAGAAGACCAGCACCCTACCGTCTGTGCCATCGTGCTGCTGCAGTACTGCGCCCACTGCCGTGGTCAAGGCGTCTACCATAAGGAGAGTTGGCGCGTCACGCTACGGATGAATCAGGAGCACCGCAGATGCCAACCGCGTTTCGGGTTCTTGGAACAAATGTTCGTGCTTCGAGGACCAGTGGAAGGGAGGTGCTTTCTGGAGTCGCGACAATGCAGGCAAGTAAACGGTTGAAGAAATTGCGCACTGGATGGTATGAACCGCCTGTGAAAACCTATTAGCACCAGAAACACGCAAAGCTTTCGGAATATGGGTGGAGATAGAAAGTCCTGGATTGCGCATACCCTTCATTCCAGTGGCTTGATGCATTGGGGTGAAATAGCCTGGCCGAGAAAACCTAGAGTTTCAACTCCGAAAATGTATTTACGGGGCTTTAGAACCAGCCCGTGTTCACCCAGCCTCTGAAATGGAAGGCGAGGGTGCTATTCCTGTTGTTTGTTTGCACGACATGCAACGAGAATGTCCTTAAGATAGGTGGGAATGTACGGGAGTACACGCGTAACCTCGCCCATGAATATTTCAATAGTTTGGTTGTTAATATTAAAACCGTAAGACATACGCACAAACAGCAATAGGCCAAACGAAGTAGTAATTGATGTCTTCGGAGTGTCGGTGGTGTTGACAGGAATTTGGTAGTACGGGCTCGTAAAATCGATCTTGCTCTGTATTTTGGTTCCTGCCCACAAGAGCCGAAATAATGCATGCGGGGAACGGGATACTGATCCAGAGTATTGACGGCATTCAAAGCTCACTAATCACCGCAACGCCGCCATTTTCCCCTGTCCTCCTTTGGAATCAGATGGAGAGGTGAAGACCAATTGCTGAATGAAGGATGAATAACGCCGAGCTGAAGTATGTGTTCAAACTGCCGGCGGGCGACTTCCAACCTCCGTACAGCGAGACTTGCTTGCCGTCCTGCGACAGGTGGGCTGGAGATCGTGATATGATGCGTCACCTTGTGTTTCACGGGCAGCGCATCGTTGCGGTGCTTCATGAGTTGCCGGCGCTCAGCGAGTGTCTCGTGCGTTGAGACCGGCCGAAACGCACGGACGCCAAGTGAGCTGAAGTCCGAGTGCGGGCCAAGCAAGTCAAGGGATGTGACGTTATCGTTCAGCCGCCGATAGCGAACGCTCGCTTCAAGGTGAAAATGGCTGAGGAAGTCCGCTCCAAATATGACAAAGCTGACGTCGGCGATCTCAACAACCCATCTGTGGAAGCACCGGAGTCCGATGTCGAGTGTCATCGACCGGAGCACTATGGCAGTGTAGTCCACTGCGTGGAGCGTGGATGCTGACTCGCTGCACTGGCAATCTGCGGCCGTGGCGGGAATGATGGACAGCTCGGTTTCGGTGTAGACGAGGAAGCGGGTGTCGGAGATGTGGTAGACTACTAAGAATAGGCGGCTTGCACGAGGGCCGATGTCGCATGCTGCCGTTACCGACTGGTAAGGGGGTTTCCCGTCCACGAAATTAGCCGGGTGCAGCGGCTTGCTTGTTCGGGATAGCGACGGTGGCGCCAGCACAACTGCCGCGGCGAGTATCTAGATGCACTGCGCGACTGTGAAGGCGAATGGTTGCGCCGAGGTTGGTCGCCATTGCTGCCACCCGTCCTCAGCTTCTACAGTGCTCTGGTAAGGCAGTCGACTGTTTCCTCCAGGCGCGAGAGTAGGTCTCCTGGCTCTGAGACTCTCGCAGCGGTGATAGGTAGCTGTGCCGCAGACGAGCTGTCGCATATGCGGTCAGCGAGTGCAGATAGGTGATCGGCCCTTATCTCGTCAGTGCTCGCCAGTACCATGCGTCGGACTGCGAGAGGCGTTGCAAGAACAGTTCGCTCAAGATTGGAAGCTGGCTCTCATTCACGTAGTGTTTACCCAGAAACTGTAGCAACCATTGCAGCCGGTGTGACGGCCTTTGAATGTAGAGATACTCGGAGAAGAGCTGTTTGAGCAGCTCCCTTGCGATGGCCCTAGGCACCGCAGTATGCTACCACTGTGTGGTTTCTGTATACTGTCACTAATACAACCAAGATTCAACGTGTACACAGGAAGGTCATTAGGATTGTTCATAACAAATACAAGCAAATCAAGAAGCCCAATAACATTTCAGTATCTTCCGGACTACCTACGGTATTGACAATAGCAAAACTGGTACGTCTGAAGTTCCAGCAGCAACTCCTAAGTAAAGCTGTATCGATGCGTCAAAATACATCTTTCTTGCAGAATCTCGAACACTAAGAAACAAGCATGCATGCACTCTAAGAGAATAGGCTTATAACGACGATTACTTCAGGCAGACAGTCAACGAACTTTATTTGACCATGAGGAGCAACTGTTAGGGCCGCCTATCGTGAGGCAGTTGCAACCGCTGGCCGTGCCCATCCGTTACTAACAAAAGATTTTTTGCGGATTCCCTCTGAGATGCATTGTACTTTCTTTAAATAAGGGCAAGTAAGCGTATTCTTACATTAAATGGTATTGTGCAGATAACAGCTCCCTAGGTGACTTCTGCTTTATTTTGCGTAATAGGTCTGCAGAAACCCGCTAGGTGGAGAGAAGTAGTTAATAAAATCAAATGAGACTTCCACCCAAACGTAGCTTATTGCTACAATGGAAACTCATATGGGTTCCTCAAAAAAGCCTCGCAGTTGAAGAAAAATGCGTACTGGTCCGGGACTCGAACCCGGGGCCACGGCCTTCACGGGGCAGCCGATCTAACATCTGACTCCTCCAACGATCAACTCGGGTGAGAATCCATTATATTCCTCAACCCACGGACAATATTGGGAGAGAACTAGTTCCTCAGCGAGATTTTGAGCATCAAAGCAAGAAACAGCTTCGAGGTGCCAGTTGGAACTAGACCGCAATGTAAATCCAAAGCGCCGCCTATGAAGCCAACGATCAAGCCAAACTGTAGCCCGTGCGAAAGCTAAAAACTAATAAAAAAGATGCATCAAAACATGACGCCGTACTACCAAGATGCTTCCGCTTCTACAAGGACATATCAAGAATTGTACAAAAGCACAGCCTTATGATGATTCCAGTTGCCATGTCTACGCTGTCAATGAAGTTCTGGATGTTTCTGTGCACTGCAACTCGAAGTACAGCGAGCACCGTAGGACACCGATTTCGAGGCAAGTGCTGTGGTTTTCTCTCACGCCCACTTTCTCTTTGTGAAACGATTGTCCGCATATTGTGGTAGCGGTAAATTGCATGTTCAATCAAATTATTCAAAACGCGCTTAATTGGAGGCGCGAGACCCCCGGCGAACTTTGCTTCTAAGTTTTATCTCTCGTTTATGTCGGCTTCAACCATCTCGTTGGCGTACTTTGCGTCTTTAATAATATTAATAATAATAATAATAATAATAATAATAATAATAATAATAATAATAATAATAATAATAATAATAATAATAATAATAATAATAATAATAATAATTATAATAATAATAATAATATTTATTACATCCAGTCATGTCTTGGTTACAGATCCAGCCCGCATAAGCTACATTGCTTGTGCGCGAGGCTGGGCAGTCAGCTGGTAGTACTGATTTGTGTACAAATAAATAAATTAATAAAAAGAATATAGGAAAAAAATGAGATTGCAAAAGTCAACAAAAGGTATTATTGCATCAACAGGGGAAAAAAATACACATTGACATTAGAGATGACTTCGCAATCAGGTTCCCATGCTTCAAATCCCGAAGAAAACTTCAAAGAATATGGGCATTACTTATCACCCATGACCTTAAATGTGATTTTATTTGTTTAAATGTTCCCGCGCTATCATTCTCATTCAATTTATTGAAATTAGCCGGCACGTAGAAAGCACGAGTTCTCTTGCCGTAGTTTGTGTACACACGAGGTACCACATATTTTTCTGTCTGACGTAAGCTGCGAGACTTCACGTTCAAGTTTTTGAAATTAGTAGAAAAATAACTTTTACACATGGCGTCGAACAAAACTTGTTGCTCGACAAACAACATGTCTGACTGGTACATGCTCAGCAAGACATCTTCCCCGTGACCAAGTGTGCCATACGAGAGGCTATAGGCAATTCTTTTTAGGATGTGGTTAATTATCTTTAGTCCACTAGAAGAAGCAAAGCCATAAATTGTTATTCCGTACTTTAGGATCGATTCCCCAAGTGCCTTGTAAACCATTTTACAAATATTTACATCACAGAAAGATTTTAGGGCATACAAATGAGCGCACACAGCACGTAAGCGCTTTGCCAGCTCTTCAATGTGGACATTCCATGACAATGTGTCGTCGAAGTGTAGCCCCAGGTATTTCGTGCTATTTACCAGAGCTACCGCAGGACATGAGCATGCAAGGCAGTCACTGGTGTGGAGATAAACAGGGGAAATATCCGCGACAGCTTTATATGGGCTGTGAAAACATTTCATATTAGTCTTCGATTTATTAATGAACATTTTGTTTTTAAAACCAATCAAGTAGTTTACAGCCATCATACTGTACCACTCTAGCGGCTTCGTTCGAAAGTTTGTTTGATACAACCAAAGCCGTGTCATCAGCGTATAAATAAATTTTTGATTTTAGTGGTAAGCAAGCAAGATCATTCATGTAAATGTTAAACAAAAGCGGTCCCAATACGGACCCTTGCGGTACCCCTGATTTAACACGCAACAAAAACTATAGGACTCCGCCACACGGACACACTGTTGTCTGCCTGTTAAATAATCTTTAAAGAATGAGTAATACGGGCCTTTGAAACCACATCTGCTTAGTTTTGATGGTAACTGTTCATGATCTAGTGTGTCAAATGCTCGTTGTAAATCAATGAAAAGAGTCAAAACAACATTGTTTTTATCGATTTTGTTACAGATATAGTCATTAAAATCTTCCAACAGACCCACAGTACTCTGTCCCGAGCGAAAGCCAAACTGCGCTGGGTTAATAAGGCTAAACTTTTCACAGAATGAGGCCATATTAACACAGACTATTTTTCCAATATGCTTGCCAAAGACGAAAGAACTGAAATTGGTCGGTAATTCTCGTAAAGTTTTCGAGATCCTTTCTTATAAAGAGGTCTCACAATGCTAACTTTCATGTTTTCATGTATATGACCGGTTTTTAATGTTTCATTTAGGATGTAAAGGAGTGCTGATTTGAGTACATCCAAATTCGCAGCTATATCTCTTATCCTAATTTTATCAAAACCTGGAGATATTGTTAAACTCATGGATCGTATAATATCCCACAATTCTGCTTCATCAACAGTAGGCAGAAAAGCAGAATGAATGTTAGAGAACGTAACATCGTTTCGGATATTTGCGGTATGCACCCATTTGTAATGTTGTTTACTGATTCGATAAAGTGTTTGTTAAAATCATTCGCTATCTGAACAGCAGGTGACTCGAGAAAGTCGTCTGCAAGACTATTATCAATACACTTTTTTGCAGGTCTCCCTATTAGAGTGTTAACCAAGTTCCATGTTTTACCGGTATTACGACTGCAAGCTGCAAACTTGCCTGAGTGGTAGCGCTTCTTAGCTAGTATTATTTTAGCGTTTACTTTGTTTCTCATCTGCCTAAATTCTTCTCTTGCAAGAGCGTCCCCGGGTTTATCTTGGCATTTTCTAAGGAGCTTGCTTTTAACGCTGCAAAGCTCCATTATTTCGTTATCAATCCACGGTCTATCTTTATTTCTTTTTTTAAGCTTTATTTTCTTTTCTAAGCAAAGGTAAATTTCTCTAAAGGCCTCTACAAAGAGTTCGTAAGCTTTTAGGTGGCTGTACCGCGTTAAAGAATCCCTGTTGAATGTCCTCACACGTTTATCTACTTCATTAGAATTCCAAACATATTTCTCTACAGTTTTTGTTTCAGTCAAAGCAGCAGCATCTCCTGAAACTGCTATAGCGATAAAGTAGTGGTCCGCTACTTTTTCCTTAATAAGACAGCCAAATGAATTATATTTGCACATTTTTGTGCTGATATGGTCTATACACGACCTTGTTAAACGGTGACCGAGAATTTCCTCTCGTGTATAACTCTGAATTTTCTTTTCGAGTCCGTAGCTTGCCAAAAGTGTTAAGTAATCAGATGTTGCGGGCTTATTTGCTGTAAAAATGTCTATATTAAAATCACCGGCCAAAATAATGCTGCTTCTGTCTGCGTACTTTTTGAGGAAGCTTGCCAAATGGTCTAAAAATGTATTTAGGTTAGTGCTCGGTGTCCTATAAAAAGCACATACTGTAAATTCCAGATCTGCTTTAGTCATTATACAGTAACTACTTCAGCATCTTGAAAATCAAAGGACACTCGTTCACAGTGCCAATCACTTTTTACATAGACCGCTATGCTACCACCCCTTTTGTTATCCAAGCACAAAAAGAAAGACTGAAAACCACGCAATGCAAAATGAGCGCATTCGTCTTGTGAAATATTGATTTTGGTTAAAATTAAAACATGTAGTGATGGCAGTGCTTCAGCTAGGTGAATCTTTAACATGTCCAAGTGTTTGCGCAGGCTTCTAACATTCACATGGATTAGCTCCAGCAATAAGCTGCTAGAAAGATCTGACGCCCACTCGTCTTTCATTGATAGCCATTGTTCCTAGCTTCCTAGCTTACCAGACATGCAGTTGTGAACGACATTACATACGGCTTACTTTCCTTGTACGCGACATTTACATTTTATCTTTTCTGGAAATGTGAAAACTCAAGCTATTCGGCTCGATTGCAAAAGGTAATTTTTCCCGAATATCCTTATTTGTTTATACCTACAAAGACGAATATTCTAATAGAGCAATTGTGGTACATCGCTTTTCTCTAAAATCGGTGTTCTCTAACATCTACAACGGATAACCAGAAAATGTTTGCGTCTATTTATTTTAGCCAAATTACGGCTGCAAATGCGAACTGAACACATTCATTCTCAACGGTGGTCCCTTCTTGGAGCGTCCCGGCCTTATCTGCTGGTGGCTCCGCGACACGGCGCTGCTCTCAGTTGTCGAAGATGGCGGTTGTGCTTCACACGTCCACGGCGTACAAGCAACGAAGTGCGATTCGTTTTCTACGAAGCAAGGGACGAACGTCCATCGAAATCTACACGGAAATACAGCCCCCGTATAGGGAAAGGTGTGTCAATTTGAGAAGTGTGAGGTTTGGATTTGTGAGTTTGCAAAAGCCCGTGATGACTCGCATGCCAATCAGCGTTCGGGGAGGCCACATGCGTCGGTGGCTGACCACAGGGGTATACCAAATTTGGTGCTGCGATGGCTCAAATATCTAAACCTCCGCGGGGACTATGTGGAAAAATTGTTTAAGACCTGCAGAATAGTAAGTATATTTGTAATTACTTGTGTGTACCATATCTTGGATAATAAAAGTAGGGGCAGAAACATTGTGATTCGCCCTGGTGTATAATTATTTGTGTATTTTTAATTTTAATACACGCTCAATAATCTTGCTTTAAGGCTTAATCATTAATGTAGTAAGCTCTTCATAGTATTGAACACAATTGTGCATATTGCCGAATTGAACTACATAACTGAGATTTTTTAGCGCACGAAAAGCGACGAACACAATGGCAAGACGCGGACACAGCGCTAACTTCCAACAATTGTTTTATTCCACGAAGCGGTGAATATATATATAGGTAACACGCACCACCGTACTCATGCGCATATGTACGTATTTTTAATCAAATGAGACTGCACCGAGACATGTGTAATGGAAAGTTAAGATGATATCAAAGATGAAAGAACGACCATGCATAGCCAAAAAAAAATTTTTTTTTCCTAATCGCAAGGATAAAATGTCATCTCGATCGGACCACCCTCTGTGTAACGTTTAACAAATCGAATTCTTTTTTTGAAAGATCGATTGAAGGCGCGTTAGCACATGCGATCTCTAAACTAGCGATCTTCGCCGCTTCAATAATCTCACGTGTTGCTTGCGCTGCGCTCTTTCCTATCACCGTGCATTGTTTATAAATGGGACTGCACCCATCCTTTCTGCAGTGAAAAGCCAGATGCCCCATTCCTACAGTTCGCCCATTATTTGCTTGTTAACGCAACCTGTCATTTACACACCTTCCCGTTTGGCCGTTGTATTTTTTGCAGCACGACAGGCGCAGTTCATACACGAGGTTGGTCTCACAATGAACGTAGCATTCCTTGTGATTTGTTCGGCAACTGGGCTTCTCACAACCACAGTAGCTGGCCTTGCACAATTTGGACAGCTTGATTGGAGATGAAAAGACGACGCTTACATTTGCGTTATTGCCAGTCTTCTTCAGTCTGTGCGGGATATCGTGGATGTACGGAATGATTGCGCGTTTCTGCTTCACGCTCGCATTTTCCGGTGGAGTAAACTGCTCATCCTGTCGTCCGCGTTTTGCGGTCTTAAGGAGACCTTCAGCCACAGCTGTGATGATATCCTGCGGGAAACCGGCCTGTTTCGGGTGATCCGCTTTCGCCAGAAAACTGGACAAACACTTGTGAGGACATGAGCGACGCAGCGCATTCATTAGGGTTGACTTTGCGATCCCCCTTTGAACCAACTTAGAGTGGGCCGATGAAAATAGCAGTAGCGGTTTGTTCGCCCAAGGTTCATATGCCCAGAACACCTGGTGTGCTTCAAAAAATATTCTTATATCGAGAAATCGCAAAGTTCCATCCTTTGGCGTTTCATGCGTAACAGTGAGGGGTTATAAATACTTGTTGAAAAGATCTAGCACTTGCGTGACATCAAGACAAGCCTCCCTTTGAGGGCTTGGATCGAGAAGCACAAGGTAGTCGTCAACGTACCTATACACCTTTTTTTACATTTGAGTTTTCTAATTTGGCATCCAGTATCCTGTTTATACGAGCAAGAGAAATGTCACTTCATATTGGCGCAATGCAGGAACCAATGCAAGTTTCTTGTTTTTTGAAGATAAACACTTCCATCCTATTTGGAGAACGTCGAGCGCAGATACATGGACAATAGTTCAAGAAAACCATGTGTAGATATGCAGATGTGTTTGCTGTCGTTTGGCAAAAAAATACATCGGCCAAACGGGAAGCGGGAAGGTGTGTAAATGACAGGTTGCGTGAACACGCAAATAATGTGTGAACTGGAGGATTGGGTCATCTGGCTTTTCACTGCAGAAAACATTGGTGCAGTCCCATTTATAAACAATGCACGGTGATAGGAAGAAGCGCACCACAAACAACACGTGAGATTATCGAAGCGGCGAAGATCGCTAGTTTAGGGAGCGCATGTGTTAGCGCGCCTTCAATCGATCTTTCAAAAAAAGAATACGATTTTTTAAACGTCACGCAGAGGGTGGTCTGATCGAGATGACATTTTAATCTTGCGATTACAAAAAAACATTTCTTTTTGGCTATGCATGGTAGTTCTTTCATCTTTGAGATCATCTTAACTTTCCATTACACATTTCTCGGTGCTGTCTCATTTGATTAAAAATCAGCACATATGCGCATGCGTACGGTGGTGTGTGTTACCTATATATATGTGTACCACTTCGTGCCATAAAACAATTGTTGGAAGCTAGCGCTGTGTCCGCGCCTTGCCACTGCCTTCGTCCCTTTTCGTGCGCTAAAAAACCTCAGTTATGGAATACCAGCGCGCCCTAACCTACGCTCTTTCGAACTACATAATTTTGTTAAACCTTGATGGTCTTGTCACTGTTACCTAATTGTTCTTTTTAAGTTGTTTTGTTGATACGAATATTATTGTTAATACAGTGGATTTTTGCTTAAAAAAACTTGCAACTCTTTATGTGGACTGCCTCCCAACTTGACTATACCAGACAGTTAAAGAAATGCCAATATTCTACCGCTGCATGTGATTGGTGACATTTACGATTTCGCAAAAAAATAGGCCCGCAAGCTCTCTTGCAGTATTGTATGAAATTTACAAGATAACTCCCAATATATTCAGCGCAACACTTGACTTCAATATGGCAAGACAACAGGCTAGTCTCAGGTAGCAGTATTCTATATTGCATCATATTCATGTGGTCAATCAAGTAACTGAGAAATCTTTCGACTGCAACCACCCTCTATATGGCTCTCTTTGATTATGAAAAGAATTCGTTAAAGTACAGATTCCGGCAGTCACGGTGGTATATTTTGGCAAATATTTGTAAAAACGTCGAAGCTACCAATATTCTCCACAGGACCAAAATATCTATCAAGAAAGAAGGCAGGCAAGCAGACCCATTCTCTCCAATACCATCCACTTCGTCCTTAAATGAAGCATTGAAGCTGCAGACTTGGATGATTATTAGGGAGGATCAAGAACGAATATTTGAGCACGCTATTGTTTGCAAAGACATGGTATGGCTGTGCAATGATGGGGATGAGTGCTTACTAATGAACAACTTTGGCAGAATGGCTCGCCTCATTGGAGTGGAAAACCGGAAGAAAAGCTACTGAAATCCAGACGTTGTGAAAAGATGAGACGGAAACATTTAGTAAAAGTAATCTCTCTCGTAAGTTCCATTAGGGACTGGAGCCACTACACATTGCCGCGGCTCTTGTGCAGCAAAAGTATTCAGTAGTACCTTCATTGGCATAAATGTCAGAGACTCGGGACTTTATTAGGTGCTGTTGTCCCATAGATTCGAACAGGAGCGAGGATGCGTCATTTGGAAACGACGAATTCTCAACAAAAATAAAGAAGGTCGGCATTTTTACGTTTCACAAGTTTTCTACGATCAAGACGCACGCCATAGATTGGATTAGTTTTCAGCGCCTGAGGTTTTTAGACGTGGTCTAAAAAAAAAAACGGAACACACCTTGTCGAGACTAAAGTGTGAAACGGGGGAAGCCGGACACCATTGCCAATGGCGATTTGTAGCGTCGGAAACACCACAGAGGCGCACAACTCGTACACTGTTATGTGAATATTTGTTTGTTTATTAAATGCCTGCAACGTCATTCAGGACGAAGTGTCTGTTAAAGTAGTTTGTGGCCACGTGCAACTGTTGTAGCGCCGTTTGCAGACCAGGAGGAGACGCGTCTTCCATGGCGGTGTCGGCGTGTAGTTGACCATCTCCATCATCCACTTCGCTTGATTGACTTCTAATTCCTTGGCTTGCCGCGGCAAGATGGTGGTCACAGCGCTTACGAGCTTCATTTGCCTTGGCACTCTGATATGCAGCGAGTCGCTTCAAACGCATTGCTTCTCTTGCGTTGGCCCTTCGCGTCCCTGGAGTCTGTGTCGACGGACGCGCCTCGCCGCCGTGATGCTTGCGTCGTATACGCTCATCCTCTCCTGAGCGCCGCTTGCGTTGAGCGGCTGCTGCATGTCTTGTGTTGGGAGACACTGGTTAGGCGAGGCGAGGTATTCTTCCCACACGATACTGCAAAGTAAACTGCCGCCACCGCCACCGCCAAACCACACCCAGCAGAGGTTCCCATGCGCGCCTCGCGACAGTGTAGCCATGCCACACAGCGCCCAATCGGAGGGTACCATATGCGCCTGATGACAGTGAAATCAGCGCGCACCGTCGAACACACAGCCGCTACGTGTGCCGATGTGATGAGTCATCCCGCGTGGGGCCGAACCACCCCGACACCCGCCCTTGACGACAGTGACGTGAAACAAGCGAGCCAATCAGGAGGCGCACACCTGAGCCTAGTGACAGTGACGTCATGACACAGAGGAGACCACTCAGGAGGCCGGAAGGCTGTGACAGTTTTTGCTAGCGGCGCACGACCGTGACAATGAGCCATTGAAGGCTACCGCCTAGTAAACGGTACACGGGTGTCTTCGTATTTATCCCTAAACGAAATGCGGCCGCCGCTGCGGCGCTTTGATCTTGGGAAGTCGTGCTTATCAGTGCAACGCCAAAGCTGCTCGCCATGACCGGCGGGTGAAACCGATTCAAGAACTGCTTCACATATAGTTGAGTCGTTCAAGTGCACTAGAATTGAGACCCCAGTAACGCAGTGTGTGTCCGTAGAATGGCAGAAAACGACGAAAGCGTATATTCTCGCTCTAACGTATACTTATTACGACTCTTTAAATATATTGCACAAGAACCAAATCGATGACCCCCAATATAGTCGTTTGACACCAACTAAGAAAAAAAAGAGGCACCGTCAAACTCGACGTCAACGGATGGGACGAACAGCCGTGCTCAACACAAGCTGTCCGCATTACGCAACACAGCCATGTCCGCATTACGGCGAGTGAGAATATCTACCCTGCGGGGTTTCAGTTCCAAATTGGGTGCCCGTGGCGCATGACGACATCGGATGCACTCGCCAGGCGTTCTTCCACAGACACCGCCGGGCGCTTGGCTGCGGACCGCCTGTACCCTTCCCTCCCATTTTCTTCCGTAGGGTGCCGGTGGTGGGTTTGGAACCAGCCAGTTACCGCAGGCGTGGTGTACGCCCCGCGCACCAGACCACGACTGCTGTGGAATCTGGCGCTGGCATCTTCTTCTGGCATCAAAATACCCGGTATTTTTTTTCTTGTTATTTCAGTTGCCAAAGCATATTTCAGGGAAAAAAACGTATATCAACTAATATTTAGTGTAGCACAACAGCATTCAGTGGCAAAGTTGATGATAAAAGTTGCGATAAATACGATGACGAATATTTGCAGTGAGATATGAAAGCATCCAGCCAAGCGACCAAACACTTCACTAGACGGGGCCTGTGTTAATACGTGGCAACCAGTTTCGAAGAAATGAGTTGTTTGCACGTGTTTCAGCAAGTCCCTTTGAGTAAATCCTTAGGTATATGTCAATTTATAAACGGCGTATCAAATTAAACATTTCACAAAGGCACTCTTGAAAAGCGGAGCAGCACGAAGAGGAAGCGGCCATAGCGCATTAGTCTCGCTACTGATTCATATAGCATCCATTGGCGCCAGGGAAATCTGCCACCTGCGACTGCGCGCACCGGCAGTCGGGTAGAAATGTTCTTGTGTACAGCGCCATCCAGTGCTGTGCACATAATTCGAGCGGCCTGATGGATGGATGCTATGAGCGCCGCCTTTCAGACGGGGAGGTGGGTTGTGCCTCGAAGCTTTTCTTATTTTGCCTAATGTAGCTATTATTTTGACGCACGCACGCACGCACGCACGCACGCACGCACGCACACACACACACACACACACATGCACACACACAGACACGCACACACACACACACGCGCACGCATACACGCGCACACACACAATCCCCAGCATGAAACTTGCGATACATCTACTGTACGCCTCCGTTGTTTGTGTTCTCCCTACTTTTCGGCCACCAAACCTCCGATCGCTTGTTACTAACCTCTACTAACAAACAGGGACGAAGAATAGGAGCAACAGAAGGATGAGCGCTTTCTTAAAACTTTTTGGGCACAAATAAACGAAGAATAGGATGCATTCTTCGTCCGTGTTTGTTTGCGCACAAAACGTTTTAAGAAAGCGCTCGTCCTGGTGTCTGCTTACACATTCGAGATGAGGATGTTTGGCCTGCTCAATTATTTTTTTCAGCCATGTTATTTTGGCGCCCAACAATTCACATAATTTTAATACCCTAATTCACCCTCCTTCGCTCAATTACAAGCGTGAGATTTTTTAGCCTCCAAACCAATCCTATTTTCAGCAAATAATTGGCTGGCGTGTAGATGCAGTTTTTGTTTTCATCATCTCGATAGTTGCAACACGCCTTCTATGTGTTTTGCTTGTGGAAAGTTATTGCCATCACACCATTAATTTGCGACTATTATCCATTATACCGGTGTCACACGACCACTTTCGCGATCAAGTCCGATCCGGATCGAAATTCTCGACTGCTATTGGCTCCGTCACGCAGCTTGCCCAAAAGAACCAATCGCAACCGAGAAATTCAAATCGGATTGGTCTTGATCGCCTTTAAAAGTGTGCCGTGTGACAGTCCTGTTGTTTACATTTCGTTGACTTCCTGTTTTCATGTATCTGTCTCTTACACTCTTGCTGCAATAAACTGTTGTCTACAGTTTTAGTGTTCTTGACTATGCAGGAAGTTTATTTATATTCGAGAACATGGCACATTTATTTACGATACACCTTTTGGCGTGAAGTACTAAATGTACAATATCATAAGCGATAAAGTTCTACTTCCTCAACAGTTGGCATGAGTGGTGCGCTAAGTTGCAGCTTGAAACAGGAACTATGAAATTAAATGAAACTTACATGAAGTGAGACACCTTTTCGCGCTTGTCGTCACGTCGTCACAACATATAAACAGCGGCAGAATTGCCTGCATGAAATCACTCGATTAAGCAACGTTATGGGTAACATAAAAGACAGAAGAAACGAAACCGAAATTAGGACCTGCGAGATTCGACGGCATGCGCGAGCATCTTGGAGGCTCGTGCGTTTCCCCGATTCCGCAAGGTGCGCTGAGAGCCGAAGTCGGCTAAAAAACACACCTTAAACATCGTAAAGTAGCGACACTCTCCTCCTCTGCCTTCACTCCTCCTTGTTCTCCTCCCTTTCACGCTACCTCCTCGAGTGTGGCGCCGCCTACACTGCTGGAGCGTTGCAACGGCGCTAACATGTGCCGCTGGCCCACGGAGGAAGGAAATTCAGAAGAGGCCCTGACGTCACTCTTTGTGAAGCTAAAGTGAAGCCGCAAGTTGGCGTTGCTCATGGCCTTGCTCGGCCTATCGGGCCACCTCTCTTCTCTTGTTTACATTTCTCCCCAAACCGCTTCGCGCTGCGCGCAACCATGCTGCTCGGACCCACGCGCTCCGCAGCAATACTAAACAATCGTTAGCACGTTAGCATGATTCCGCCAAAGAGGGCAAAATTTTCCGCGAATATTCCTTCGTCTGTAGCCATTGTCGTGGCGCGGTACATTGTGCACAGCGTTGCATGTGCGTTCATTTCAGGAACTTTTGTTCCTCCTGTCCGACCTGGCCACAGCAGCATCCGGTAAAGCACGGTCCATATAACGCAGCGCAACAAAACACGGAGACCAACGTAAACCTGCCCGCACTGCCCCTTTGCCACGGTTAGAAACCTACGGAGCAGCACGTGTGAGCGCACAGAACAATCACAAAACCGCCATTGTGGCCCGAAAGGCGTGGCCGTTACAGCAAAGAAATAAAAAAAACAGCAAAAAAAGGAGAACCTACTATGTCATTTCCTCCACACTTTTCTCCTAGCGCGCGGAGCGGGTAGGGCCTCTCCTCAGTTTTGTTCCTCCATGTTCTGGCCACTCCGTAGACGCTTCTCGATAAAAATGGCGCTGATGCACGGCGCGAGGGCCCACGTGATGCTATTAGGCCAATTGCGACGCGGCGTCGGCCTCGGTCAGAGCGCGCGAGGAGGAGGCGGCATTCTTCAAAGCGTGGCAGTACTTTACGAAGTTAAAGACGCTTTAAAGTCGGCCGCAGGCGCCTATGGGAGTGTCCACTCTTTAAGTTTACTATGATATTCTATGGTTGAAATACAGCGCGGCTCCCGTTTCTGCGGCGGTAACTGCACTCTCACGCTAGCAGAATGCACGCGGAGGAAAAATGACAAGCTTATGAGTTCGAATTCGGGAGCTAGACCGCAACAAGCAAACACGCATTATAAGAAGCTTGATAACGTCATGTGAATTACGCTGGTTGTCACAAAAGGATTAATTGTAAACTGACACGGAAGTTTGTTTTTTAGCTTCCTGTCCATTTCTGTCGGCAGAGAATTTGTAATTTCATGTCACTTAGGTGCCTTTAGCACGTCGTAAAAGTTCATCAATAAACCGATTAGTTGGCGCAATAAATTTAGTTGAAAGTTTCCGCCTCGTATGTGTTCTTCTTCTGTAACGTCCGTGCGTTCTTTTTGTTGCGCATTAATATTTGAACCCTCTTTATATCTAACCCACGTGAGCAGGTTACCATGCATCAAGAGCTGTTAATAAGGGTTAATAATGTTATTTGTTAGTCGCTTTCATCACATATATATATATATATATATATATATATATATTGTACATGAGTAGAATGAGCAGCAAGCACTGCTTTGAGACAGACGACGACAACGAGTTCGAAGCGTTGTGCCTCTGTTGCCTGAGCTGTGTGACCTCTCGCTGCGCTGCTTTACTTTCTGAGGGTTTCAGCAATTAAACTATAACGCCTCTTGACATTTGGTGGAAGGGCTCGGCCCTTTACAAACCTGGAACTCCGCCACCGGACGCTCCCTTCCGTTTCTGTCCTGCCTCGAGACGCCGCGTGGCCCGATACTTTCAAGTCATCGCCTGTCCTTTGCTCCAGTGCTCTACACCAACGAGGTCCCCCAGTCTTCAGCGGCATCGGCGAAAACAACCTGGAGGATTCGCTGTTGTCGTAACAAATGGGATGACACAGCAAAACTGAGTGCCATAATCTTCTATCTTTCTGGAGTCGCTAATCTCTTGTTTTTGCAGCTATTCTGAAGTTCATTCTTGCTCCGTAATGGTGTAATTGCGTTCAGGCTTACTTAGCGTGCACCACGCCTAAGCAATGCCGCGCTGATTCAGGTCGCATCGTTCAACTAGGACTCCACCGGCTGCGACGCCACTTGCATCGGTGTGGATCTCTGTCGGTGCGGCTGGGTCGAAATGTCCAAGAATGGGGCCCGTCGTTAGTAGGAAATTCAGTCGATGAAAAACAGCGTTGCACTCATGCCTGAAATCAAAAGCAGTGTCCTTATGCAGCAGACCAGTCAGGGGACAGGTGATATCATCAGAAATGTGTATAAATTGAAGGAAATAAGAGCGCAGGCCTAGGAAACTACGACAATCCTTAACAGATCGAAGACCCTAACAATCTGAGAACGCTTCAACAGCTGCTGTCTTTTGTGGGTCAGGCCTAACGCCATCCTTGTTTACACGATGGCCGAGCACCGATGTCGGCCGCTCACCGAAGTGACGTTTCCTAGAATAGAGCACTATACCGGCGTGTTTGGTGCACTTTAAGACAACTTCCAGGTGCCAGTTGTGCTCTTCGAATGTGGTGCCAAAGATGACGACATCGTCTAGGTAGCACACGCAAATTTCCCATGTGATGCCTCAAAGAATGCGTTCTTTAAATCTTTCGAAAGTCGCGGGTGTATTGCAGAGCCCGAAAGGGTTGACCTTGAACTCAAGCAGGCTATCTGGGGTAATAAACTCCGTTTTTCCGTCGTCCGCTGGGTGCATTCGGATTTGCCAGTACCCTAATGGCAAATAACACAAGAAAAGTAGGACGCCGAATGAAAGCAGTCCAATGGGTCCTCTATCTTCGGAAGAGAGTAAACGTCTTCCTTGGTAATGGAATTGAGACCGTGGAAATCCGCACAAGATTTCTAAGTACCGTCTTTATTTTTCACAAGTATAACTGAAGCAACTCCTTTCTGCAGCATTTCGCGAAATCTTCCGTCTATAATCTTGCGCTCTGACAGTGATACTTTGTCGCTTTTGTCGAATAGGTTGCGCTGACAGCGGGTCAATTCTTGGCTTTGTTCTAGACGCCGGATCGGACAGCGCGCTGCCTTCCTGGGCGAAGTCAAAGGTACATAAGTACTTAGTTAGGATGTTCGCTTATGTACACTCTAAAAAAAAGTTTACAGCCTTTGGGGCTTATCTTGTCTCCAAACAAGAATCGTCATCTGCCTTGCTTGCGTTTCCTCTCTTTTAAACTCTGCGCTCGCTACTTTCCTGCCGAGAATGCTGTGTAAAGCTGATAATGCGCAAGCTGTTCGTGCCTAGGAAGTACCGGGCTCGCAGCGTAAAGAAAGGAAATGCGGGCAAGACCGATAACGATTATTGTTTGGGGACAACATACGACCCAATGGTTGTAAACTTTTTTTGAGGGTGTGCGGCACTCGTCCAATGCTGATTGACTTCCTGATCATAGGAAGAATCTTTGAGTCTTCCGAACAAGTGCCAACTCGTTGATGTGGAACATCTGCGAGCACGGCGACCAGCGTCCACTTGTCTTTACAGAGAGATATCTTCGTGCCATCGGGTACCGCTGCGTTTTCGCCTGAAGGGTTGACAATCCAAAATTTATAGCGTCGCTGAGGCACAAACAGAAGACGATATGGTTGAAAAATGTTCTTCTTCGTGCGTGGTAAATGCGCAAGCTCTACTGCGGCGTCGAAGGCCTGAGGATTGCTGCTAGCATAGCCCACCG
This sequence comes from Dermacentor variabilis, assembly GCF_050947875.1. Lineage (NCBI taxonomy): Eukaryota > Metazoa > Arthropoda > Arachnida > Ixodida > Ixodidae > Dermacentor > Dermacentor variabilis. The sequence continues at coordinate 7,626,565 of NW_027460335.1, forward strand.
GAATTCACAGGCGGACAAAGCAGTCACGAGAGTGTTCTCAAAATCATGAAATGCGCCGTCCTCGCTTGGAACATCCTGCCTGAGCACGCACGAAATGTTGCCACTTACGAATATCTCCCGTGCTCGGGAATCAGCTATGGTAACACACATCTGTAGAAAATGAATTCCTAATATAACATCATGTTAGGATTGACGGAGAATGCAAAATTCAGTTGTGTTCCAATAACCTTTTAAACGCAACGTTCATAAGAGAAACAGTAGCATCAGTGCCGACTAACGCCATTGTAGACACTCCATCAAGGAGGACTTCCACTTTCTTCTTCAACATAAACGCAGGTGGAGGCATAACTTTCAGCAGCAAATTTCCAGCGAAGTCACCTCCATTGGTCGCCCTCTCTAGTTTCCCGGCAGTGGTGACCACGACCGACGCCGTGCTGAAGCAGACCGGCACAGCCGAGGACCACAGGCGGCGCCACACTACGATAAGAAGCGGGGGAATGGTTCCGGAAGTTTCCTTGACAAATGTTGCTTCTAGAAGGCGATTGCTCCATTGAAGGCCATTGGGTAGCGGGCGCTGGGGCTGCAAATTGATCCTACGAAGGCCTTTCACAATGAGGTCAATATCGGGATTTGTAGCCAGGAACGCCGCAGATGTAGCACGTAGGAAATTTTGGCCTGTGCGGAAGTCGGCAGAACAGTCAGGCACATCAGCATGCCCAGGACGAGTGACTGGGTCAAAAAGCGGAGCAGTGCCTGTCGTGGGACTTCGAGAGGAGCGCACTTAGCGAGGGTGAGGCTCAAATTGGGTATCCGAAGAGTAGTTGCTGCATGATGTCGGGCCGCGGCAGTACTCCAATATGCGACGTTGACCGACGGATGCAACACATTTTGAGGTGGAGATGTGGCCGGGGCTGGCGAAAAAGTGGCGTCATAGACGTCTGGCCGGCAAAGTGGCGTCTCGTTGTGCCTGTATAAATCTTCACGGACGATCTGTCAGGACGATCTGACGGACGATGTGACGCCAGGTGAAATAAAGAGCTCATGTCGACACTCGCCACATCTCCAGTGCCTCCAACGTGCGGCCGTGCTTCAAGGCATCAGACGCTGAAGCGACACTGCCCTTGCCATTCACGAAATCGTAAGCATCCTCCGCTATGCTCTAAAGTAGGTACCCGACTTCGTCTTCCTCTGACATTATTGCGTTGGCTTGGTTCCACAATTTCAATATTTCCTCGATGTAGGCAGTGCAAGTCTAAACTGGTAGCTTTGCTCTCCCTGCCAGGGTGTGTTCGGCATGTTTATTTGCTTCTGAATCACCGAAACATTTCTTGAGATCAACGACGAAACATTTCGACATAGTGAATAATTCTTCATGACTTTCAAACAACATCAGGGCAGTGTCAGTGAGTGCGAAGACAACGGTGGTTAGTTGGTCGGTAGTGTCCCCGTGGTTGGACTTGTTTACTCGTTGGTGATGGCTAAACCACTCGTTCGCATCTTCACCTGCATTCCCAGGGAAAATCCGCGTATAACTCTCTCGAGACAGGCTAGCTTAGCAGTACTGTTTGAGGAACTATCAGACATTGTTTTGGATATCATTGGCTTAAGTGAGGTCAGAACAACTGGCGAGGCCACGCCCTCTGCTACAGAGGACTCCCAGACAAGAAGCAACACGGGGCAGGATTCCTAATTCATAAGGAGATAGAGGGCGGAATTAACGAATTTTACAGCATTAAAGAGAGGGTAGTAGTAGTCGTAATAAAACTTGAGGTGTAGAATAAAGGCAGTACATAACTGCACTCCAAACTTCGGTCATGATGAAGATGAAATAGATCAGTTTTCTGAAGAAGTTGAATTAGCCATAGGAAAAGTGCACTGAGTGTACTGTAGCTGTGCGCTTTTCAATGGAAAATTGGGGGAAAAGCACGCTGGTCAACAAGCCATTGGCAACTATGGCGTCGATTCTAGGAACGCTAGAGGAAAGATGCTTGTAGAATTTGCGGAAAGGAATAAGTAGCGAATAGTGAAGGCCTTCTTCAGGAAGCATAGCAACAGAAAGTCGACCTGCAAAAGCATTAGAGTGCTACTTGAAATGAAATAAATTTCATGCTTTCTGCCGGTCCCAGCATAGTGTAGGATGTAAAAGTGTTAGTTAGGGTAAAGTGCAGTGATCATAGGTTAGCGAGGTGTGAGATTCACCTGAATTTGAACAGGAAAAGAGTAATATTGGTCGATTGGTCAAGAAGAAATAGGCCAACCTAGACGTAGTTATGGTAAAACAGACCAGTTCAGGCGGGCAGTTGCAAACAAATATGGAGCCTTATAAGAGAAGGATGAATGACATAGAGGCAGTCAATGAAACTGTATATAGACTGGCTTCAGAAGTAGCAGTTGAAATGGGAGGTAAGATACCAATGAAACCAGTAGATAAGCTCTTCTAAGTAACAAAGCACCTAGAAAAGCAGCGACAAAGAAAAAAAGGTTCAAATTCAAGGGAAGGTAGAATTCGTGGAACTGTCAAAAGTGATCAACTAGCAGAAGAAACTGGATATTCGGGACTACAACGTGAGATAGACTGAGGAATCAGTGAAAAATTTACGCAGCATGAAATCAGTGAGAAGGAAACTTGGCATAGGAAAAACCAATATGTATGCACTGAAAAATAAGCAGTGTAATATCAGCAATCTCGAGTATATATTGAAAGCAGCCGAATAATTCCATACTCACCTGTACAGTACTCAAAACAGCATCGACATTTCCTTTCGAAGTAGTAATGAACGTGTTACACAGACTCCGTCTACAGCTAGGGATTCTGTTACGATGACCTTGCAAGACATGAAACGGGGAAAAGCGCCAGGAGAAGATGGAATAACAGTCCGTTTAAACGAATATGGAGGACACATGTTGCTTGAAAAACTGGTGGCCCTTTCTACAAACGGTGTATCGACGTAAAGGGTCCTAGGGAACTGAAAGAATGTGAACGTTATACTAGTCCGCTAAAACGGAGACGTTAACGATTTAAAAATTATTGGCGCATTACCTTATTCCATGCGTTATATAAAATATTCACCAAGATAATTTGCAATAGAATATGAGTAACAGAGGACTTGAGTCAACCATGGAAACAGGCTGGCTTCAGGAAGGGTTACTTTTCAATGGATCATATCCATGTCATGAATGAGGTAATGGAGAAATCCGCAGTGTACAATCAGCCTCTCTATATGGCTTTCATAGATTAGGAAAAGGCATTTGATTCATTAGAGATACTAGCACTCATAGAGACATTAATTAATCAAGGAGAACAGGATGTTTACGTATTTATCTTTGAAAATATCTACAGAGATTCCACAGCTAACTTAGTCCTTCACAAGAAAAGTGGGAAAATACCTATAAAGGGGTCATACAAGGAGACACAATGTCTCCAATGCCATTCAGTGCTTGCTTGGAAAAAGTAGTCAAACTATTAACCTGGGAAACCTTGGGAGTGAGAATCAACGTCGAATATGTCACCAACCTTCGGTTTGCAGATGACGTTGTCCGGTTCTGAAAATCGGGGATGAGTTGCTACAAATGATGGAGGGCCTTAACAGAAAGAGTGTTGGAGTAGGGTTGAAGATTAATATGTCGAAGACAAAGATAATGATCAATACCCTGGTCAGGAAACAAGAGATCAGTATTGCCAGTCAGCCTATAGACTCTCTGAAAGAGTTCGTTTACCTAAGTCCCATTTACGACACAGGTCACACCTAGGTCACAGTTTGCCTAATCGCATTGAACCCAGATCATGAGAAGGTAAATAACAAAAAAATAACAATGTGTTGGAGCGCATACGGCAGACACTGTCAGCTCCTGATTTAAAGCCTACCGTTATCATTGAAAAGAAAGATGTACAATCACAGCATTTTACCGGTGATAACATGTGGGGCAAAACTTGGGGACTGATTAAGGAGCTCGAGAGCAAGAACCGCGCAAAGAGCGATGGAGCGAAGAATTTTAGGCGTCACTTTAAGAGACAGGAAGATAGCGGTCGGTATCACAGAGCAAACAGGTATAGTTGACTTTCTTATTGACATTAACAAAAAAAAAGGGAGCTAGCCAAGTCATGCAACATATAGGATACACAACCGGTGGACCATTACGGTTACAGAATCGGTTACAAGAGAAGGGAAGCGTAGTCGGGGACGGCAGTACCCTAGTGTTGTGTCGGCTGGCGATCATCTTGATAAGAGCACTCTGCGAAGTGCGCATGCGCCACTAAGTGTTAAAAGCAGAGTGCCCCTTGCTAGCGGCTCTCTCTCTCTCTTGCCGAGCCTCAACCCACAAGCATGGTTTAATAAACTACGTTCACCCGGAACTTGTCTGATCCTTTCGGCACGCCTGGTGCAAAACGTAACATCTAGGTTGGGCGATGAAATTAGCAAATTCACAAGCACTTGTTGGTATTGGTTGGCGCAGGACAGGAGTAATTGGAGATCGCAGGAAGTGGCCTTCGCAGGTTAGACATAAAATAGGCCGCTGATGTTCATTCATTCATTCATTCATTCATTCATTCATTCATTCATTCATTCATTCATTCATTCATTCAAAAATTTATTTCAAATGCAGCTTTCGGCAATCTTCTCTAAATCAGAGTGAATTCCTCTTCACTTCTCGAAGACAAAGGGCTTGTGTAGAATGAGCTCCTGAACAACACTTTGTAAAGTCGTGAGCGCCGCTTAAGTCATGTATACGGCCCATCAGCGAGGTGCAACGTAAAGATGATTTATTTCTCTGACTTTTGGTGCTAAATTGCCGGTGACATTTTCTCGTATTTCAAAAGTTCTTTTTTTTTTTGCACATACAACCTGTCATTTGCGACTGGTTTTATGTTTCCTCAAGGTGCAATGAACAGAAAGAACTCCATCATGCCCTGCAAAATATTAACATCAGATGTTTAGAACTAAAACCAAAATGAATATTTCGTATCCCGGAAGGTTGAGTAAACTATGCGTAAGGATTTCGTAGCATAATGAACGGAGTTCCAGTACTGTTTGAGAGTAACCACTTGTTAGTAGTATTAGAGAACGTGTACCTCAATAAGAGCTTCATTTGCGTAGAACCTAGCCAACCAAACAGAGGAAATGTAAAACTTGTGCTGGACTTCTTGGGTGTTTATTCGATACGCCATTTCGGGACTGAGCCTTAAGACGGTACTGCATATCCATAGCTGCGCCGACTGGAGTTTACTCTGCGTGATAATTTGTAACTGGGTCACGAGATGCCGGCTTTAGCCGCGAGACCCGCTGTTCTACACAAGGCAAATAAAAATGCGTAATGTTTTTAAGGCAACGTGTCGACATTCATAAAGACCGAAAACAATGCAGACAGTAATTAGAGAGTTTCATGGTACGTGAGAACCCGGATAGAGTAGCAGCAGCGATACAGAAATGCGATATACCCATTCATGCCAGAGTGTAGCAGAAGAAAAAGGCGAGCCCTCCTCCTCAGATGATGGTAGCGCTGGTCACAGCTCCTTCATTGTTTTCGCACGATGCCTATATACTTCACACGCTTTTCGCCATGAAATGGTAACAGTACATTATTTTTTTTTTGGTGTAGTAGAGGCACTTAATCGGAATGGTCCCAATTATTCGTTCTGGTTCGGTTCGAGTTTTGGGTTTTTGACTTCAGTTCAACTTTGAATTCGCCACCTGGTCTAAAGAAATGTGGTTGCCGCGCGGAGGCGCCAGTTTCCTAGTGAACTCATGGCGCAGAGGACTTCTTCTCGATACTTCCTTTTTGTTTACTTGGAATTGAATTCCGACAAAAAACAACATAATAATGTAGTGATCGAACTTTTTCACACATGTAACTACCGCCCCAAGTTAACACTTTAGTCTGTCAATATATGCTTCCCTGTAAAACAGTAAGCGGGGCAGCAGCATATCGAGTTGTTCCATAAAGAATGACAACACTACTTGCATCTGGCCACCTGCTGTTTCCGTACCCTTTTACGTACATTTACATGGTGCCCCAAGAAAATACTGACACGTAGACACAATGCTGTTTCTTCGTGGCCTCGGTCGTTCAGCGTGCCGTTTTGCGCTATATTTCAAATTATGCAGCATAATCTTGCCCGGCGGTCCGATCTTTTGAAAACTGTCGTTTCGCATTTGAAAGCTGCCTAGCTTACGAGATGTCCACTTAGGGTTGTATTATAGAGGTTGTCCCACATAGCTTGAGCCAAAGTTTTAAGAATGAAAGACATTCTGGTCGCGAGTTGAACCGAATGCATATTTTCACCTTAACTAACGGATTAGTTATGTTTAATTATTCAACTTCTTAAGTATTGGCTAGTGTGATACGCAAAGTTGTAGACCACTTCGAAAAACCTCTCTATAAATTGTTCCCAACACGAGATATCCCACGTGGTCCCTTTTTCCGCGTTCCAAAGAAAGCGCGCGAAATTCACACGATGGGGTTATTGCGCACTGTTGTGCTGCTCCCATGCGTCCGATGGATGAACAAGGCCTTCTGCAGAGAGTCTGGCTCGCGACAGGGCGTTATGTCTGGTGTAGGTATCTGGGCATGCAGGTTTTATCACATGTTGGCGCAAATGCAAGCTGCTGGTCGAGCGGCGCCGAAGCGATAAAGCGTCACAGACGAAAGAGAACAAAAATATAACTTTATTTTTTGAGGCTTGAAATGGCCTAGAGCTGGTAGCCTGCCGACGGAGTGTAATGGGGTTGGGTGGGGAGGCGGCGTTGCGGCCGCAATGATTTACTAGTGACCTTCAAAGCAAAAAGCGCCCTTTGAATAAAATGCGTGTTCGAATAAGTCACCATCTGCTGCAATAGAGTTGACATCTCGGAGGCACGTTTTCCGAGGCGTTCCTGATCATGGTGTCAGTTGCATACTTGTCTTACTTTTTTCTTTGAGGATCTGTGATTTTATGGTTGCTGTCCGGTATAGTTGATCCGTGACGTAGTCCCAGAGAAATAAATCGAGGGGAGTTAAATTTGGCGACCGTGCCTGCCAAGCAATGGGCGCATGCCGTCCAATCCACTGCTGGAGGAATACTTCATGCAGCCATTTGCAAGCTTTGCTGCTACCATCCGTGGGAGCACCATCATGCTGATACCAAATATCCTTGATGCTAGCCAGTGGAACTTCGCAAAGAAAATCCTCACGCGCTCCATCAAGGATGTCGTTGACGTAAATTTTGCTTGTAAGCGTGTTATGAAAAATAGAGGACTAATGATATTGCCACAGTAAATTTGACACCACAAATTACCAGACCACTGATATTAGTGATGTATCCTGAAAACCCAGTGAGGGTTTTCGTCGCTCCAATAGTGAGCGTTGTAGATGTTCACTTAGGCATTACGTGAAAAGGTAGCTTCATCGGAACGCTGTATTTTGCTGAGAAAACCTGGATCCTCTCATGCCTCTTGATTATAATCCACTTTCAAAGTGCTTTCAATTTTGTAAATCACGGGCCTCCAAGATCTGGTGCAGCTGCACGTGATACAGATGAAGCCGCCTCTTCTTAAGTGCTCTCTACACTGAAGACTTTGACACTACAGCTTCAGCAACCACATTGCGAACACTTGCATGTGGGTCTGATGGATACTTTGACAGAATATCTGTCTCCACGTCCTTGCCCAGGATTGAAGATTTATGCCGTTTATTCGTAAAAGTACCAGTCTGTCTCAGCGTTTTATATGCAAACACAATGGTAATTGAGTTCGGGCGCGTACCTGGATACCAGCATCTAAATATTGAAACTGCGCGCCTTCTATGTCCACTTTACGCACCAAGAGCCCAAACCACATGCGCTCTTGCCTCATGTGTGGAACCCCGTTTTCTACTGTTCTCTTTTTGCGAGTATTTTTGCGTGTTTTCGGGAGGCACCGCTTCCGAGACCTTCGGCGATGGAAGCGGAGTCAGCTAGACGTCCGGAGGAGACCGACGTCACAGCGTCGAGCGCTCCGAGGAAGCGCAATCACCTGATGAGCGACACAGGCAGCGAGGACACCCTGCTGTACTACTCTGCTTCCGAAGAAGATCTGTCGGATGACGGCGACTACTTGACAGTTGTGAGGCAAAAAGGAAAGAGGAGAATCGTCACTGCCTCCTCGTCTTCAACAAGGACGACGGCGGCAGCAAAGGCCCATGACACGGCTCATACCATCCTCTTCTTACCCGTGACGCCGACCGACAACCTGAATCGGCTAAACAGGCAAGCCGTATCTGTAACACTAGAGGCTGTTGTTCCAAATGAGATCACGGATATGAGAGTTAACACCCGTAAGAACATTCTCGCGGTTGATGTCAAGAACAGGGCAGCATTGGATATCTTGAGTACAGTGAAAATGCTGGGCAAGATAAATGTTCGCACCATAATACCACAGGACAGCAATAATATATCAGGTGTGATTTATGATGTCGATGAGTCAATCGACGACAACGATCTGCCTATTTTGGTCAAACCCGCCACAGCAGATGTTCCTATTATTGAAATCCGTCGCCTAGGAGATTCACGCTGTGTGAGGATAACTTTCAAGGGAGGTAGCTTGCCGTCCCACGTGAAAGTTGGATTTTTTCGTCATCCAGTGCGACCGTTCATTCCAAGACCACTTCAGTGTCGTAATTGTTTGAGAATCGGGCATGTCAGCGGCATTTGCAAAAATTCGACCGTGTGCGCGAGATGTTCTGAGCAGCACAGTGCAGATGCTTGCCGTGCGACTCACTTCAAATGTGCCAATTGCTCCGGTCCCCATGAGGCATCGTCGAAAGACTGCCCGAGACACAAGACAGAGCGGAAAGTCCTCAAACAAATGGTGAGAGACAACTCAACTCACAGAGCGGCCGCCGCCAAAGTACGACGGCGTAGTGTCCGCCGTCACCGTAGACGATCCTCGTCTACAAGAAATGCTGATACCGTCGCGAGACAGCCGATACTTCCTGAGGCTGGTGCTCCCCAGGCGCTCACCCACACTAACAACACGGTGTCTGATGACGCAGTGCATACCTCTACTGCAAACGACTGGCCTGCACTTCCAACATTAAATCCTCCAGCCCAACAAAGGTCGACGGTGGACTACCGACGAACCAATGAGGGCACAGACCATGGGCGAGGTCAAGAGAAGCAAGTAATCGCCATAATAAGATCTCTAATGAATGTCATTCGCGTGTTGTTAAACGACATGCCATCTGCTCGAGGTGCACTACAAGTGCTGGACGGCCTGGATCCGGTTCTTGCGAGCCTCGAGTAGCAAGCACAATGGCTCTACCGCGTCAGCCGTTCTTCAGACAAGTCAAGGAAGCATCTATTATGCAATGGAATGCCCGTGGCCTGAAATCCCGTAGTGATTTTCGCCATTACGTTTTCACCAATCGATTCCCCATTGTTGTCGTCTGTGAACCGAAGCTACAGACACCCGTCCGGATCTCAGGCTATGAACCTCATGTGTCATCGACTTGTACTGACATTAGCAAAGTGACCATCTACATACGGTGTGAATTGACTTATGTTGTTCATCCAGTGCGGCCACATGACATTAATCAGTATGTGTGTTTGACCGTGAAACAACAAAACCTTGCGTTTACTTTAGTGGGCGCTTACCTTTCTCCATCAAGTCGTTTTGATAGGCAGAGACTGAGTGACATTATAGATACGACACCTGGTCCATGGATTGTTGTTGGGGACTTCAACGCGCATCATTCTCTTTGGGGAAGCAACAAGATAAATTCGAAAGGAAGAAACCTCGTGTCCTTTGCTTGCGACCATGAACTTTGTTGTCTAAATGATGGCAGTCCCACGTTTCTGCGCGGCCGGACATACAGTAGTTGTTTAGACTTAGCATTTGTTTCGCGATGCCTCACTCACCGCGTCCATTGGTTCGCAGATATAGAAACCCACGGAAGCGACCACATTCCTACCTACCTGAAGATAAAAGGCCTCACCAAATCCGTTCCATCAAATTTTAAACAAGCAATAGATTGGCCCGTGTTTAAATCCCTTATGGAAGACGCATGCCACGAAAGCATTTCGTCCACACTAGAATTTGAGATCGCCAAGGCTATGCAGGATTCTTTGCGCTCATTTCGGCCATTAGAGAACTACACGGATTTTGATTCGGAAATACAGAGCCTCCGTGCAATCCGCCGGCGAGCGGAGCGACGGTACCGACGGACTAAATCACTCTACGACCTTAGAGAGGCCAGACGCATTCAAAAGAAAATTCAGCGTCGCCTTGCTGTACTCCACAATCAACGCTGGAAGTCGTTTTGTGAGTCTCTCGACCCACGTAAACCCCTGTCGGTTGTCTGGAGAACAATCCGTGGTCTTCGAACAGCTCCTCAACAGCGTCGTCCATTTAAGTCTCTAGCCCTACATCAAGGACGCCGAGAAGTCGAGGTAGCCGAAGATTACTGCGCAAGGATTGCGGGTCCGGCGCTCACGTATTCACCTTGCGCACCTATTCCCATTGTGCCCCCTTGCTCCCGGGATCCTCGTATGGACACTGCCTTCTCCATCGAAGAACTGGAGGCCGCACTTGCTGGTTGCAGGCGATCTTCGTCACCAGGACACGATGGCATCACATACTCTGCGCTTGTAAACCTTGGTCCAGAGGCCAGAGATGCCCTTCTTGGCCTATACAACGCATCATGGCGTGACGGCTTGGTCCCTACAACGTGGAAATCCAGCCGGCTTGTTCCACTCCTCAAGGCTGGCAAATCCCCGTTGGAATTATCATCTTACCGTCCAATAGCACTGGCCAGCTGTGTCGGCAAGGTAATGGAAAGAATGATACTTGCACGGCTAGAATGGTACTTAGAATTCTACAACGTCTATCCAGAGGTGATGGCTGGTTTTCGACGTGGCCGCTCGTCAATAGATAGCGTTATCGACCTGGTAACATACGTACAACACCAGAAACATCTTAAACGAATCACTGCGGCCCTATTCCTTGATGTTAAAGGTGCGTACGACAATGTAGATCATCAGGCAATTCTGGACGCCTTAGAAGCTGTAGGGATTGGTGGACGCACCTTTCGCTGGATATGCAACTATTTGCATGGAAGATCTTTCTTTATTTTGACTGAAGACGGACCAACGCCATCTAGCTATACCAGTCGTGGTGTACCGCAAGGCGGAGTACTCAGCCCTACCCTTTTCAACCTGGTGCTCGTTGGTCTCGCTGATTCGTTACCGCAAACCGTACAGCTCTCCGTATATGCAGACGACATTTGCATATGGGCTTCAGGCGTGACACGTGTACAAGTCCGCGCACGACTTCAGAAAGCCTCAACGGCTGTGTCAAGATACCTAAGAAGACAAGGCCTGGAGCTTTCTTCTGAGAAATGTGCAGTCGTTGCTTTTACTCGTAAATCGATGTCCCCGTATGCTTTGCGGATTAATGACCAAATCATACGATATAGACGAACGCACCGATTTCTTGGCGTCATCATTGATAGAGACTTGTCTTGGAGCCCTCACATCTCGTACATGACGAAGCGTTTGGCCGCCATTGTGGACCTTCTTGCGTTTCTCGGCGGGAAGTCCTGGGGCGCAACAGTACCGTCAATGTTGCAACTATATCGAGCACTGTTTCTGGGCTTCCTGCGGTACAGCTTACCTGTAATAGGTAATACTTGTACTACGAATATTCGCAAACTCCAGAGCGTGCAAGCCCAAGCACTCAGGACTTGTCTCGGTCTTCCCAAAACAACGTCATCGATTGCGACAGTGGCCATAGCCAGAGACGCGCCTTTGACAGTCTACATTGATACAGATGTCCTGAGAGCGCACATCCGACACCTGACTCGGATTCCCTCACACCATCTTGCTTGCTTGCCAGCAAAAAGGCCACTTTCAACTTTTGCTAAAACTATTGTGAGACATCAGTCGTACTTGCCATCAGAATTTACGCCCGCTTCACGATTGTCAGATCCATTGTGGTGTCTGCACCGGCCGCAAGTGCAACTGACAATTCCAGGAGTCAGAAAGAAAGCTGGAGCGCCATTGCAATCTTTGAAGCAAGCAACTTTGGAGCACATTCACAACGTGCACAGATTCCGGAAACATGTATACACAGATGGCTCAGTAAAACTCAACAGCGCTGCTGCTGCAGTCATCATCCCGGCACAATCTGAGGAAATCAAGTTAAGAACTTCATGTGTGACCACATCAACGGGTGCAGAACTCGCGGCGCTCCGGGCTGCACTTGATTTCATTAAGCAGAAACCACCGCAACAATGGACAGTCTTCAGTGACTCCAAGGCAGCCCTTCAGTGCATACGAAGCCCAATGCGCCACGGACCCAATGAACAACTGGCCTCAGAAATTCGGCACATATATCATCAAAGCTATGATAAGGGACACAACATAATCTTTCAGTGGCTTCCAGGACATTGTAACATCAGCGGGAATGACCAAGCCGACGAAGCCGCCCGATCGGCACATGAAAGTGGTCAACGAGTCTTCATACCGCTTTCGCGAACAGACGCTGCGGCTGGGCTGCGATTGATGTCCCGTGAGTGTACTTTGCCCCTGTGGGACTCAAATGTTTTCACCATGTGTCGGTTGCGTTCGTTGTCTCCGGACATACGGATGCACCTCCCGCCTGGATTACCACGACGTGAACAGACCATGCTTTACCGTCTGTGGCTAGGCGTTGCATTTACAAAAGCCTATGCTTTCCTCATAGGAATGGCCGACAGCCCCACGTGCGACACATGTAACATCGACGAGACGCTCGCACACATTATCTGTGTCTGCCCGCGATACAGTGCTGAGAGACAAGTGATGTGCAGGGTACTGGACAAGCTGGACAATCGTCCACTTTCAGAACTAAAAGCTTTAGGCCAATGCTCCGAAAGAACATCCGCGTTGAAGGCCTTATTCGCGCTATTAACGTTCTTGCGGTCTACGGGGCTTCACGACAGACTCTAAGAATGCCGCCCCCTACCGTTCTGTAGTGTACGCGCTTTGTTCATGCTTGTCTCCCTTTCTTTCTATCTCCCCCTTCCACTCTCTTTCTCTTTTTATCCCTCTTAACCCTTCCCCCTGCGCAGGGTAGCCAACCGGAACTACCTCTGGTTAACCTCCCTGCCTTTCTCTGCATTATTTTCTCTCTACTGCTCAACGTTGGCAAGAGCCAAATAGTGTAGCTGTGGAGAAGACACAGGTATACAGGCGCCTGAGAAGCACAGTGTATATTGCAGTTCACTGGGATTGGTTCAAACGAGACGCATAAGGTATGATATACATCAGGTAAATTGGAACTGCCTGCGGCCGTGCTCTCTCAGGGACTGACGCGTCGGTCAGTGTGCACAAGTGTGAACCATGATGCGGCCACGCAATACTGCGACCACGAAGCGATGCACACGTGCGGGGTACAAGATCAAAAAAAGAAGGCCTGGTAGACCGTGTGTGAAGGAGAAGAGATGGGGCCAGTGCGAAAAAAAGTTATCGTCTGAAGAAGACATGCGTAATGTTCCTTGAATGCTGCCGAGCTTTTTTTTTACCATTAGCTAGTTTTTGACGCTGTGATTTATCCGCTGTTATTCGAGCCCTAAAGTTTAAAGTTGTAGCATCATCGTCTAATTCGAAGACTACTCCAAGGTCACTTGTGTAAAAAGGCAAAATTGTAGCAGCCGTCATCGCCTTCCATCGTTCCCACGCGCTTCACCTTTTCCTTCTTTCAAGCAGAATCAAAATGCTGCTTTCGTGTTTTCTTTTTCGTGGCCTTAGACGCTTTATGCTTCGGCAACGCTCGGCCAGCAGCATGCATTTGCACCGTCACGCGAAAGAAGCCGCCTGCTCGGATTCATACACAAGGCATAACGCCCTGTCGTGGGCCAGTCTCGCTATAGCCCACCTTGTTCATCCATAGCACGCTTGAGAGCAGTGCAATAACATTGTGCGAGCACCCCGTCAAGTCGGATTTTTTTCAAATTTACCGGCCTCTCTTCGGAACGCGGAAAAAAGTACCACGTGAGATATATTGTGTTGGAAACAATTTATTGAGAGGTTTCTTTAGGTGCTCGACAAGATTGTGTGTCACAGTTAGGGTCTGCAGCCAATACTTAAAAATAAAATTATTAAACATAACTGATCCGTTAGTTAAGGAGAAAATAAAAAAAGTCTTAGCAACTCTAGGCTTGTGCGAACATTATGCATTTGGTTGAACTCGCGTTACTAGTGCCTTTTATTTTTAAAGCCTTGGCTCAAGTTATGTGGGACAACCTGTATAAGGCTTACTTTCTTCGTACGCAAACCTTGCATTTCAATTTCTTTTTTTTTTTGTAAATAGAAAAACTTATGCTATACTACTGGATGGCAAAAGTTGCTTTTGCCATTTTTCCCCGATTATTCTTATTGAATGAATGTTTTGTGTTTAATGCCGCAAGGACCAAGTATGGCCAAAGAGCGCCACCAAATATTCTTATTGGTCTAGGCCTTGAAAGTTCGATATTCCAATACAGGGATTCACTTGTGCTGTTGTGGTGTAATCTAGTTATTCGTAAATCAAGAATCATCAAGTTTTTCCCCCCTTTTCTCTCTGCTATATTACGACTGAAAATGCGAGATCAACATATCCACCGCCAGTGTTGCACCTTTCTTCGACCGGCATGGTCTAATCTGCTGGTAGCTCGGCAATGTTCTCAGTTGTTCAAGATGGCGGTAGCGCTTCTCAGATCCATAGCGTACGAGCAACAAGCAAGTGTGATTCGTTTTCTACGGAGAATGGGCCAAACGCCCATAGAGATCCGCAGGGGAATGCAGCCCATGTAGGGGGAAAACTGACACCGAATGTAATCATTTGACACCTGAAAAAAAAAAAGAGGCACCGGGAACATTTGAGGTCAAGGGAAACGACGAACAGCCGCGCGCAACACAAGCTGCATCTGACAGCCGAGTCCGCATTACGGCCAGTGATCATATCCACCCTTCCGGGTTGCAGTTCGAAATCGGGTGCCCATAGGGCATGATGCTGTCGGTGCACTCACCAGGCGTTATGCCACAGGCAACACCGGAGGCCGGGCTGCGGAGCACCTGTACCCATTCTTTCTTTCCCGTTGGGTTCGGGCGGCGGGTTTCGAACTACCCACCTACCGCAGTCAAGGCGGACGCCGTGCGCACTATACCACGATTGCGGTGGAGTGACATGCTTGAGAAAATGTATTTATCTCTGAATTCTTCTGGCATCAAAATACCCGGTACTTTTTTCTTGTTATTTCAGTTGTCAAAGCATCTTTCAGGGAAAAACGTATATCAAACAATATTTGACGTAACACAGCCGTATTGAGTGGCAAAGTTCATGATAAAAGTTGTGATCAACACGATGATAAATATTCGCAGTAAGAGATAAAGGGCTCCAGCCAGGCGACCAAATGCGTCAGAAGACGCGAAAACGTGGCAACCCGTTTCCACCAAATAAGTTGTGTGCACGGCCTTTCGGTGAGCCCCCTTGAGTAAATGCTTCAGTATATGTAAATTTATAAACGGAGTATTAAATGAAACCTTTCACCTCACCCGCAAAGGCACTCTTGAATAGAGGAGCAGCACGAAAAGGAAGCGGCCTTAGCGCGTTAGTCTGGCCGCTTTGTCACCTGATTCATATAGCGTCCATTGGCGCCAGGGAAATTTGTCACCTGCGTGTGCGTGCACAGGCAGTCTGGTAGAAACGAGCTAGTGTGCAGTGCCATCCACTTCTGTGCACAAAATACGAGGGGCCAGATGGATGGCCGCTCGTATTCTATGAGCATCCCCGTTCTATGCTATGATGCTATGAGCCGTCCCCTTTCAAACGGGAAGGTGGGTTGCGCCACAAAGCCTTTGTTCTTATTTTCTATAATGTCCCACCTATCCTTTGGAGCGTGCGCGCGCGCACGCACGCACACACACACACACACACACACACACACACACACACACACACACACACACACACACACACACACACACACACACACACACACACACACACACACACACACACACACACACACACACACACACAAACACACACACACACACACACACACACACACACACACACACACACACACAAAGAATCCACAGCATCAAACTTTCGGAACCTCTACGCGGATCTTTTTTGTGTACTCGTCCGTTGTTTGTGGTCTTCCTACGTTTCGGTCAGCAAACATCCAATCGCGTTTTACTAACCTCCACTGCGGACATGTTCACTTGCCCCCTGCTATCACTGAATCCAGTGGCTTCAAGGAAGCCAGATGAGCCTAAACCGACAACTCGGTAGATATTTTCGCATTTTAATAAAAGTTATTCCATCGTTTCCCTAGCTTTAGCGGAGCAAGCCCGTGCTTATTCTTCCTTGGTGTACATCGTTTGGTAGCTGTGCGTTCTAAGGCATCCTGATCTCAGTTCTAAACGTAAAAAAGCTTCTCTTTTAGTTATGGTAAATGGTTTTTTCCTGATTTTTTTTTTCATTTCAGGTACTTATCGTAGCAGGCTTCTTTTCCACGGCCGCCACCTATAAAATTGTCTCACCCTCTCTGATTTTGCGTTTGGAGTTCTCGGTTGACGTGTTGCTTACCGTACCAGTGTCATACTTGCTGATGAGCTTCATCGTTTTCTACACTGTGAGTCAATGTTTTCGAGAAAGTATGTTTTCGAAGATGCCTTTGAACACCTAGTTGTACATCGAGGTACACCAAGGAAGAAGAAATATGTGCTTGCGGCAATAAAGTTGTAAGAGCTATAGAACATGTTTTATTAGAAAGTGAAGATATCTGCCCAGCTGCCGGTTTCGGCTCCCCAGACCTCCTTGAAGGCCTTCGGTTTAGGGGTAGCAAAGGGAAAGTGAAACATCTCTGCAAGAGAGATAATAAAAGGCTATGAATGATAGAGACTTTGAGGTTGTGGTTGTTCATGTTAAAATAAGAAAAACTTGAGAGACAGGGACAAAAGACGGCAGCAACATGATTCTGCATTTGTCCCTATCTGTGGTGCTTTTGTCACTTTAGTAAAAGTCGATAGGAAGCTTCGTGGCAGATAATTAGAGAAACCAGAAAAAACTTAGGTCTATCAAAACAAAGTTCCCAATAACAGTTCAGTACCTTCGATGCTGGGGATTCTCGTCTGTTATAAATTAAAATACAGGTAAGGCATTCGACAAAATAAGAAAAATCACATGAATCCCATGCACCATAGGATTCGAAGTAGGCTAAGCTTTCTGTGCTCTTTGTTTTAGCGTCAAATACTAGCGTTGATGTTGACGAAGAATGTTCCATTTCTCTGGCACTACTCGAGTGCTGAGTTGATGTTAAATGTAACCTATGAAACAGCACCACTACTGTTTGTCGGTGTAGTACACAGAACATGTGCATATGGCGAGATTTGTTCGCTTGAGGCGGTGTTGTGCCCTCATGTTCCTTACCTCCGAGAAGGTTAGCATTGTCATTGCCACATATCCGGCTCATCGTATTGTGGCAGAGGTGTTAATCATTAATTGAATTGAAGGCTGTATATGCCAAAACCCCAACTGGCTTATCAGGCACACCGTGGTGGCGGACCTTGGAATAATTTCGCCCACCTGGGGTTCTTTAAAATGTACCTAAATCAGCGCACATGATTGTTTTTGTATTTCGCCCCCTCGTGAAGCGGCGGCTGCCGACATAGGAGCGGACTGCGCGGGGGGGGGGGGGGGGGGCGAGGGGAGTACTCCGGGGCCTGAGCGCCCCTTAGGCTGGGCCGAAGCCAACCCACTCCTCCCCCCTAACACACACACACCTAAATTGTCATTACCAGAGTTTTGTCAGCCACATTATTCGAAGTTTCTTTTCACTTGCCTAGACCTTTGCAGTTAATACTTTGTTGCGGCTAAAAGCTAACTGCAATATTCTTGGAGTGCACCTGCACTGCTTTTAAATAATATTTGCGATTTATTTCCGCCAAACCTGAGAATAGGAGGACAACCGCATTAGAAGCACCAGCGACGGCTGCCTCATTCGTATTTTATCAATTTGATATTGTTTTACAATTTCACCATGCAGATACAGAATATATTTAAATATACACACAGCACAAAGTATATTATATTTTTGAAAGTGAAGGAGGTGGCCAATTGAAAGTTGAAAATTTAAGATATCTATAGCCTACGCCTATATAAAAAGTACGTTGTTGTATGTTCGCTTCATTTCCAATTGCAATGCGGCCTTTTTCTGACCCTGAAAACAACCTGCAGACTTTTATCAAATGTGTGTGAAACGCATGTGATCGATATGCGTCTCAGTTTTGCTTCTCTTTCCAGTAAGCAATGCTAAAGCCTCATGAATATAAAGACTCTTCTAATAATTTGCCACATTTATTAGGGATGGAAACATCGTCACTTGCACGCAAAGGTCATAAATATATACCGAGTGTCCCAATTAACTATTATGCACCCAGATTTCAAAAAAGAGCAATTGCGCTACTAGAAGAAAACCTACTGCTTATTGTTTCCGGTACAGGGCAGTATATGCCAGTGGTTTTTTCATTACTGAGATTTATTTAGCTAATTGTAAATAATTATACAACTCGTGACGTACTATCCTAAATATGAAAGTGCGGAACAGGCATTTGAAGGCAGAGCCAAGGGACATCTAGTCGCTGTATTTTCCTCAACGTACAAATAGCGCACTAGCTTTTTCCGACTGATAAATAAACCTTGAGAAATATGCAATATACCACATGACTGCGCTCCAACCCACATCATAATGCAGCACACTCGAACACGCTCCCGATAAAAAAAATAAAGAAAAACATCGTGATCAACCTTATTTGCTGCGCCCCGGCCGAAGTAACATGCCGCGTTTGGTGTTGCAACAGCATTGTTTCTTTGTACGCCATACTGCAACACGCGCTCCGGCAGTAACGCGTTTTGTGCAAGGCAGCGTGTGCAGGTGTGTGCGTGTGCGTGTGCGCGTGCGCGCGTGCGCGTGTGTGTGTGTGTGTGTGTGCGTGCGTGTGCGTGCGTGTGCGTGCGTGTGCGTGCGTGTGCGTGCGTGCGTGTGTGTGTGTGTGTGTGTGTGTGTGTGTGTGTGTGTGTGTGTGTGTGTGTGTGTGTGTGTGTGTGTGTGTGTGTGTGTGTGTGTGTGTGTGTGTGTGTGTGTGTGTGTGTGTGTGTGTGTGTGTGTGTGTGTGCGTGTGTGTGTGTGTGTGTGTGTGTGTGCGTGTGTGTTCGCAGTGGAAGAAAACTTCGTCCTGGTCCGGGACTCGAACGCGGGACTACCGCGTTTCCGGGGCACCCGCTCTGCCATCTGCGTTAACCAGGGTCCATCACGGGGAACTTAAGAACGGGGGAATCCAAGTCACTGAACATGACAAAAACCTGCTGGCTGCCCGGAGGGGCCGAGGGGTACGCAATTGCGGAAGCATTAGGCCACCACACCCAAAGAGACTGATCTCCAGATACTATTCACATATTCACAGGCTGTGAGCAAGTCATTCAAATACTCCAAATTCGCATTAGGCTACAGGCATAGATGTATGTAGTAGTAGTATGTAGTATGTAGTATGTTTATTTGGCCATATTATATATGCGCGTATATGCGCGTATATCCTCAACGCGTATATTATGCGCGTATATCCTCAACCAAGCCTCTCAACCCCACCAAAGATACGCTCTGGTGGGAAGTCATTATATTCCTAAACCCACCGAACATCGTGGGAGCGAACTAGTTCCTTAGCGAGCCTTTCAGCATAAAAGCAAGAAACAGCTTCGAGCTTCCCGTTGGAAGAAGAATGCAATGTTAATCCAAAGCGCCTATGAAGCCAACTGTCAAGCCAAACTCAAGGTTAAAAACGAACACAAAGCATGACGCTCTCCCACCAAGATTCTCCTGCTTCTGAAAGGTCATACTAAGAAGTGTACAAAAGTGCAGCATTACGACGATACCAGTTACCACGTCTACGCTGTCAACGACGTGCTGGCTGTTAACGTGCGCTGCAAATTGAAGTACAGCGCGCGTCGTACGACACCGAGTTCGAGGCAAGCGTTGTTGCGTTCTCTCACGACCACTTTCTCTGCGAAACGATTGTCCCCATAGTGTTATCCCGGTGAATTGCAAGTATAATCAAATTATTAAAAACGCCCTTCATTGGGGGCCCGCGACCACCGGCGAACTTTGCTTCTCAGTTAGCCTCGCATCAACTCTCGCTTCTTGTCGGCTTCAACCATCTCATTGGCACACTTTGAGTCTTTAGTTGACAGCCGTTTTCGTTTATGGGTAAACGCTTAAGAGTACGTTGGTCACGGAGGTGCGTGCATGCAAATTTTTCTTAAGTACGAGCGGGGGGTCGCTGCAACTTCAAATATAGTGTTGTTGTTGTCCGTTTACGGTTCGCTACGCTCAGACCAGGACCTCTTAGCGGGAACGCTGGTGCGCTTGTTACAACTATCATGCCGACAGCGTGATAAGGACTGCTTCCCCAGCGTGCACTTGGCTTCTCAGTCATTTTGCAGCGTAACTGACAGGATATCGCTCACATCATGGCAGAACGCGCTTATGACATGCGAAATCTACGTATTTCTCAGCAATGTTTCACTGTGTGAAATCTGCCCTAAGCAGGGCGTAAGCAGTGCTATAATAAATCGTTAGCCAAGCTGTACAATAAAAAATTAAAATACACCATGCAAGGTTCAATTATAAAGCCTACGGTGTTCGGACGTGAAAGATGTGATTACCCACTGCCCATAGGTCAGAAAATAGTACGTTGGATCTCGTGTTTTTAAAAGAAACGAGGAACAGATTCAAAAACATTACTCCACGCTACCGAAACACTTGAGGGTTTGTAATTTTGCCTCAGAGTTAGTGAGGGGTTTAGAATACGAACAGGCAGCCAATTATCAGACGGTGATAGTTTTCGCCTGCTCTCGTTTTTGTTGCGTTGTCTCCTTTTCCCGTGGCCCTGTTAGTGGTTTTGCGCGTGCATAAAGAAAATTAGTATAGCACTTAGGAGAGTTTGGGTACATACCGCAAGCTAAGGTAGAGAAATTGCAATCGCGCTGATATTTTTACCGAGAACGGCACTAGGAAATAAATTTATTTTTGTGGATTCGAAAATTGTGACCATTGAAGTAGTGCCGTGCGCATCGATACAGCGCTTTCAGCATTCCTGCCACTTTGCACGTCTTCTTTCCTGAAAGAACCGTGCTACAAGCTTGATTAAGGCAAACGTACGAAAATATCGAGTATATTTTTGAATAGGTTCACGGTAGCGCGATTAAAAGACAGGACAAAATAAGACACACAGGGAAACAAACGGCGCTGGAGAGGCACACTTCCAGCAGCACACATATAGTGACTCAAGTTGGCGTCAGAGGCATTGATTGAAGAGCGGCACGCAGCTATTGAACCTTCACTGGCGACTCAAGTTGCCATCGAAGAGGTAAATTAAAGATCAGCACAGACCGAGTGAAACATGCTCAGTGCTCGAAGTCTGCATCAAAGGGTTCCTCATAGAACCGTAGCACCTACCCGATCCCGCATCCACTGTAACCCATGTCAGCATGAAAGAGGTTCGATGGAGAGCGGCCACATATGTAGTCATTGCCACATACTCCGTGACTCGAGTCTATTCGATGGTTGTTTTTGAACCCTCTTCCCCGATCACAGCAGCCCGATGCGCTGCTCATTCAACCGTGGACTACCCAGGGATTACGGTAGGCGGAAAATGGTTAGAGACGTACAAACCTACAAGAACACGTGCATACATACAACGTACATAGCCTCCGTAAAGGGCGCCAACTAGGCTACTTAAGATTTTTAACGAATAAAACGGGCTGGTTTTCGGCGATACTGGGATTTAAGTCCAGTAACCCCCACATACAAAGCGGACGCTGCGCAACTAGGCGATCGCGGCGGTATAAAGGAATCTGGCGGTTTCATGCTGGCAACTTGCCACCCGAAGACTGCTACTTAAGACTGCTAGAGCCCTATCGAAGAATGTCCTTCTTACATATTGCAGTGGCGACGTTTCTAGGGCTAATATTACCTACATTTATAAAGATGCAACCGAAAACAACACAAAGTAATTGAAGAGTTTCATCGCACGTGAGCACGCAGTGTGAGCGGCATCTGAGGCACAGAAATACAACCATTCCTGCCAGAGTGTAGCAGACGACAAAGGCGAGTCCGGCACCTCACACAATAGGAGCGCTGTTCGCCGCACCTTTATCGTCCTCGCACGAGGCCTATATATATGGAATGCTTCTTGTCCCGAAGCGGTAACAGTTACTATTATTGTTTCTTCGCGCAGTTTCGGCACTTATTCAGGGATGTTCTACAAATATTTGTTCGGGTACAGTTTGGGTCTTGAATTCCGCTGTTCAGTTAGAGTTTGCATTCGCAACGTTGTTAAAAAGAAACGGCTTCCACGCAGATGCGCTCGTTTTCTAGTAAACTCCCGGCGCAGATGACTTCTGGTCAATACTTCGCTTTACTTTACTTGAAATTGCATGCTGACAAAAAGAGAAAAATGAGTAACAGCGCAATCAATTTTTATTAGTGATGTACAAGCCGGCCGAAGTTAACACTTTATTTTCGTCTGCACAAGCCGCGCAGCAGCATCTCACATTGGTCCATAAACAATGGCAACACTAGTTGCATCTGGCCGCCTGCTGTTTGCGCACCCAGTTATCTTCATTGACATGGTAGGCCAAAAAAACCTGAAAACTCAAACGAAGACACAGTTCTGGGCCTTTGTCACCTTGGTCATCCTGCGGGCCCTTTCGCGTTATATTTCAAGTTATCCAGTGCAAAATTGCCCACTAGACCGTTCATCTGAGAATCGTTATTTGGAATTTGAAAGCTAGTTTACCAGACGTCCACTTGTGAACGGCATTGCATGCGTCTTACTTTCCTTGCACGCTAAATTTAGATTTCATCTTCTTTGGAAATGCGAAAAGTTATGCTATTCCACTCGATCGCAAAAGGTAATTTTTCCCGAATATTCTGATTTCTTTAGGCCTAAAAAAACGAATATTCCAATGCAGCAATCGTGCTACAGCGGTGTTCTGTGATATCTACAACAGAAAATCAGAAAGTGTGTGCCGCTTTTTATTTCTGCCAAATTACAACTGCAAATGCGAACTGAACACATTTATTAACAATGGTGGATCTTTCTTGGACCGGCCCGGCCTCATCTGCTGGTAGCTCTGCGTCACGGCGCTGCTGTCAGTTGTTCAAGATGGCGGTTGTGCTTCACACATCCATGGCGTACGAGCAACGAAGTGTGATTCGTTTTCTACGCAGCCGGTGACGAACGTCCATCGAAATACACAGGGAAATGCAGCCCAAGTATGGGGAAAGGTGTGTCGCTTTGAAACGTGTGAGGTATTGTGTTGGGCATTCGCAATAGATCGTGAAGACTTGCATCACAATGAGCGTTCTGGGAGGCCTCATGCGTCGCTGACTGACCACAGGGGCTTCTCAATTTTGGTGCTGTGGTGGGACAAATGCCTGAACCGGTGGGGACCTATGTGGAAAAATGAGGTTTTGTAGAATAGTACGCATATTTGTAAGTACCTGGATGTAGCATATTTTGGCTAATAAAAAATACGGACAAACTTTATGATTCGCCATCCCATAATATTATTTCTGTATTTTTTTTCATTTTAATACTCATGCAATAATATTACTTCACGACTGCATAATTCGCGCAGTAAGCTGTGCATAGTATGGAACGCCATAGTGTATATTCGTGAAATATTTTTTAATTACATAATTTTGTTAAACTTTGATGGTCTAATTACTGTTACCTAATCGTTCTTATTAGATTGTTTTGATGCAAGGTATCACATTC
Source organism: Dermacentor variabilis (assembly GCF_050947875.1). NCBI lineage: Eukaryota > Metazoa > Arthropoda > Arachnida > Ixodida > Ixodidae > Dermacentor > Dermacentor variabilis. The sequence continues at coordinate 7,650,383 of NW_027460335.1, forward strand.
TTGATACAAGGCCTAACATTCTTGATAACAAAAGCTTCATGGCACTAAAAGGCGACGCTCATAGCATACATCCCTGAGGCCGCTGCTATTACGTGCACAGCAGTGGATGGCGCTGTGCACAAGATCGTTTCTACCACATCGCCGGTGCACGCACACGCAGGTGGCCGGCTTCCCTGGCGGCAATGGATGCTGTATGAATTAGTAGCCAGACTAATGGGCTATGGCCGCTTCTTTACCGTGCTGCTCCGCTTTTCAAGAGTGCCTTTGTGAAATGTTTAACTTGATACGCCGTTTATAAATTTACATATACCTAAGGATTTACTCAAAGGGACTTGCCGAAAGCACGTGCACACATCTCAATTGGTCGAAATGCGCTGTCACGTTTTACCACAGGCCCCGTTTTGTGAAGCGCTTGGTCGCTTGGCTGGATCCTTTCATATTTTACTGCGAATATTCGTCATCGCATTTATGGCAACTTTTATCATCAACTTTGCCACTGAATGCGGCTGCGCTACACTAAACATTAGTTGATATACGTTCTTTTCCCGTGAAAGATGCTATGACAACTGAAATCAGAAAAAAAGTACTGGGTACTTTGATGCCAGACGAGTTGAAAGAAGAATACCTTTTCACGAGCCCCTAATCCCACCGCAGTCGTGGTCTAGTGTGCAGGACGTTCGCCACATCTGCGGTATGTGGGTAGTTCGAAACCCGCCGCCGGCACCCAACAAAGGGTTCAGACGGTCCGCAGCCAAGCGCCCGGTGGTGTCTGTGGTAGAACGCCTGGCGAGTGCACCCGATGTCGTCATGCCCTACGGCCACCCAATTTCGAACTGCAACCCCGAATGTGAATATTCTCACTGGCCGTATTGCTGGCATGGCTGCGAGATGCTGCTTGTGTTGCGCACGGCTGATCGTCCCTTCCGTTGACGTCGAGTTTGACGGTGCATCTTTTTTTTTCTTTGTTGGTGTCAAACGATTATATTGGGTGTCAGTTTTTGCTTCTCGGACAATATATATAAGGAGTTGTAATAAGAATACACTTTGTTGTGTAATAAGAATACACTTTTGTTGTGTAATAGAATACACAACAAACGCTTTAGTCGTTTTCTGCTACTCTACGGACACACACCACGTTACTCGTGTTTCGATTCTAGTGTACTTGGACGACTCAACTACATGTGAAGTAGTTCTTGAATCGGTTTCACCCGCCGTCGTAGCGAGCAGCTTTGGCGTTGCGCTGATAAGCCCGAGTTCGGGGCATCAAATCGCCGCAGCGGCGGCCGCATTTCGTTTGGGGATAAATACGAAAACTCCCGTGTACCGTTTATTAGGCGGAAGCCTTTAATGGCTCATTGTCACGGTCATCTGCCGTTAGGATAAACTGTCACAGCTTTCGGGCACCCTGAGTGGTCTACTCTGTATCATGACGTCACTGTCACTAGGCGCAGGTGTGCGCCTCTTGATTGGCTCACGCGTTTGACGTCACTGTCATCAAGTGCGGGCGACGGGTTGGTTCGGCACCAAGCGGGATGACTCATCGCATCGGCACGCGTGGCGGCCGTCAGTTCGACGGTGCGCCTTGACGTCACTATCGACAGGCGCTTGATGTGACGTCCAGATTGGGCGCTGTGTGGCCTGGCCACACTGTCGCGAGGCGCGCGAGGCGACCGCCTGCTTTTGTGTGGTGTGGCGGCGGCGGTGGTGGCAGTTTGCAGTATCGTGTGGTAAGGATGCTTCGTCTCGCCAAATCAGGGCCTCCTAATACGCGACGTGCGCAAGCCGCTCAACGCAAGCGGCGCTGAAGAGAGGCTGAGCGTATACGATGCATGCATCAGGGCGGCGAGGCCCATCAGACACCACAGAGTCCAGGGACGCGGCGGGCCAACGCAAGAGAGGCAATGCATTTGAAACAACCCGCTGCACATCCGGGTACCAAGGCAAATGAAGCTCAGAAACACCGTGACCGCCATCTTGCTGCGGCAAGCCGAGCAAGTTGGAGACAATCGAGCGAAGTGGATGACGAGGATGGCCAAATACACCCCGGCACTAGATGCCCCACGGAAGACGCATCTCCTCCTGGTCAACAAACGGCACTGCAACAGTTCCAGGAGGCCACAAAGTACTTTTACAGACAGTTCGTCCAGAACGACGGTGTAGGTATTTAATAAACAAACATTCACATAACAGTGTAGGAGTTGTGTGCCTCCGAGATGTTTACAACGCAACAAATCGCCATTGGCAATGGTCTAAGGCTTCCTCCGTTTCACACTTTAGTCGCGACAATTGTCTTCCGTTTTTTTTTCTTATTCCACGTTAAAGAATCTCAGGGGGCGAAAGCTAATCCGGTGTCGCCCCTTTTCGCGTTACTCGTAATCGTCTAAAACTAATGAAACGTAAAAATGCCGGATCTTCTTTATTTGTTTCGAGAATTCGTCGTTTGGAAAAGACGAATCTTCGTTCCTGTTTGAATCTATGGGAGTACAGCACCTAATAAAGTCCAGAGTATCTCTGACAGTTATGAAAGTGAAGGCACTTCAGATTACTTTTGCAGCACAAGAGCCGCGGCAGAGCGTAGTGATTCGAGTCCCCGATGGAATGGACGAGCCAGATTACTTTTACTAAACGTTTCCGTCTCATCTTTTAACAATGTCTAGCTTTCAGTAGCCTTTCTGCCAGTTTTTGACTAAATTGAGGCGAGGCATTCTGCCACAATTATTCATCTGTAGGCATTCATCCCCATCATTGCACAACGATACCATGTCTTTGCAAACAATAGGTTGCTGAGACATTCGTCCTTGATCCACTCTAATAATCATCCAAGTCTGGAGCTTCGATGCTTCATTTAAGGACGAAGTGCATGGCATTGAAGAGAATGTGTCTCCTTGCCTGCCTTCTTTCTTGATAGATTGTTTTACTCCTGTGGAGAATCATGGTAGCTTGGATGTTTTTACAAATATTTGCCAAAATATTCACGTATGCTTCTGGTAGTCCTTGTTTATACTATACCACCATGACTGCTGGAATGTGTACTTTAATAAATGCTTTTCATAATCAAACAGAGCCATATGGAGGGTGGTTGCAGTCGAAAGATTTCGCAGTAACCTGATTGACCACGTGAATATGATGCAATTAAGAATACCCCTGCCTGAGACTAGCCTGTTGTCTTGCTTTATTGAAGTCAAATGTTGCGCTGAATATATTGGAAGTTATCTTGCGAATTTAATACAATACTGCAAGGAAGCTTGCGGGCCGATAATTTTTTCGAAATCGTAAATGTCTCCGTTCACATGCAGCGGTAGAATATTGGCATTTTTTGAACTCTCTATTATAGTCAAGTGTTGAGGCATTCCACATAAAGGGTTGCAAGTTTTTTGAAGAACAATATCCCCTGTATTAAATATCAAATTCATTGCAACAAAACAATTCAAAAGAACGATTAAGTAACGGTGACAAGACCATCGAGGTTTAGGAAAATTATGTATTTCAATTTAGCAATATGCACAATTGTGTTCAATTCTATGAACTGCTTACTCTGCGAATGATTAAGCGCTGAAGCAAAATTATTCCGCGTGCATTAAAATTAAAAATACGCAAATAAATATATACGACTGCGAATCACAATATTTCTGCCTCTATTTCTTTATTAACGAATATATGGTACACAAAGGTAATTACAAATATAGCTGCTATTCTACAAGCCTTACACAATTTTTTCACATAGTCGACGCACCGGTTCAGACATTTGTGCCATCGCAGCACTGAATTTTAGATGCCCCTGTGGTCGGTCAGCGACGCATGTTGCCTCACCGAACGCTCATTGTCATGCGAGTCTCCACGGGCGGGCTTTTGCGAGCTCACAACTCCACACCTTACACTTTTCAAATTAAGACACCTTTCCCTATACGTGGGCAGTATTTCCCTCTGTATTTCGATGGACGTTCGTCCCTTGCCTTGTAGAAAACGAATCACACTTCGTCGCTCGTACGCCGTGGACTTGTGAAGCACAAACGGCATCTTGAAAGACTGACAGCAGCGCCGTGTCGCGGAGCCACCAGCAGATAAGGCCGGGACGGTCCGAGAAAGGTCCACCGTTGTGAATAAAAGCGTTCAGTTCGCATTTGCAGCCGTAACTTGGCTAAAATAAATAGCGGCAAACACTTTCTGATTCTCCGTTGCAGATATGAGGGAACACCGATGTAGCACAATTGCTATTTTGGAATACTCGTCTTTCTAGGTCTAAAAAATATAATATTCGGGAAAAAATACCTTTTGCCTTCGAGTGGAATTGCATAGATTTTCCCATTTCGAAACAAGATGAAATGTAAATTTCACGTGCAAGGGATGTAAGACGCATGTAATGCCGTACAAAAGTGGACGTCTTGTAAGCTAGGAAGCTTTCGAATGCGAAATAACAGTGCTCAGAAGAACGGTCTAGTGTGCTAGTTTCTACTGCCTAACTTCAGATATAGCGCGAAAGTGCGTTCGAGGACCATCACAGGGATGAAGGCGCAGCACTGTGTCTTCGTTTGAGTTTTCAGTTTTTTTGTGGCGTATTATGTCAATGAAAATAACTGGGTGTGAAAACAGCAGGTGGCCAGATGCAATTAGTGTTTTGCCATTGTTTATGGACCAAAGCGATATGCTGCTGCGGGGCTTGTGCACACTGAAATAAAGTGTTAACTTCGGCCGGTTTGTACATCACTAATAAAAATTGATTGCGCTGTTATTCATTTTTCTCTTTTTGCCAGCATGCAATTTAAAGTAAAGAAAGCGATGTATTGACCAGAAGTCATCTGCGCAACGAGTTTACAAGAAAACGGGCGCATCTGCGTGGAAGCCTTTTTTTTTACCACGTTGCGAATTCAAAATCGAACTGAACTGCGAAATCCAAGACCCAAACTGAACCCGAACAAATATTTGTAGAACATCCCTGAATAAGTGCTGAAACTACGCTAAGAAACAACAATAACTGTTGCCGCTTCGGGGCAAGAAGTGCTTCGTATATATTGGCCACGTTTGGGGACGAGGAAAGTATTGAGAACAGCGCTCCTATTATCTGAGGAGGGGGCTCGCCTTTGTCCTCTGCTACACTCTGGCACGAATAGTTGTATTTCTGTGCCTCTGCTGCCGCTGTCACTGCGTGCTTATGTGCCATGAAACGCTTCAATTACTTTCTGCGTTGTTTTCGGTCGTATCTTTATAAATATCGATACAATTACCCCGGGAATGTCGCGCCTGCAATACGTAAGAAGGACTTCTTCGATAGGGGTCTAGCAGTCTTAGGTAGCAGTCTTCGGTTGGCAAGTTGCCAGAATGAAACCGTCAGATTCCTTTATACCGCAACGATCGCCTAGTTGCACAACGTCCGCTTTGTATGTGGGGTTTACTGGATTTAAATCGCGGTATCGCCGAAAACCAGCCCATTTAGTTCCGTTATCAATCCTAATTAGCCTACTTGACGGCCTTTGCGGAGGATATGTACGTCGTGCGTATGCACGTGTCTCATATGTTTGTACGTCTCTAACCATTTTCCGGCTACGGTAATCCCTGGGTTGTCCACAGTTTAATGAGTAGCGTATCGGGCTGGTGTGCTGAGTATAGAGGGTTTAAAAACAACCATCGAACAAACTCGGGAAACGGATTAAGTGACAACGTGTACATACGTCTCGTTCTTCATCGAACCTCTTTCACGCTAACATAGGTCAAGGTGGATGTGGGATTGGCTAGGTGCTGCGGCACAGTGAAACTCTTTGATACCGAGTTCGAGCACTGAGCGTGTTCCACTGGCTCTTTGCTGATTTTCAATTTATCTCTTTGATGGCAACTTGAGTTGCCGGACATGGTCCAGTGGTTGTGTGCCGCTCGCTCTTCAATCAACGCCTCTGACGCCATCTTGGGTTACTAAGTATGTGCCGCTGGAAGTGTGCATCTCTAGCGCCGTTGGTGTCCCTGCGTATATCCTTTTTAGCTGTCTTTTATTTGCACAACCGTAGGTCTACTAAAAAAATTACTCGACATTTTCACACGTTCCCTTAACTAGCTTGAACCATGGCTCGGTCCAGAAAGAATTCGTGCAAAGTGGCAGGAATGCTGAAAGATCTGTATTGATGCGCACGGCCCTATTTCGGCACTATTTCAATAATGACAATGTTCGAATCCACAAAAATAAAATTATTTCCTAAAGCCATTCTCCTAAAACGTTCGCCATGCATGCAATTTTTCTACCTCTGATTGCGATATGTACTGAAAACTCTCCTAAGAGCTCCACTACTTTTTGTTATGCGTGAGCAAACCACAAACAGGGTCACGAGAAAATGAGACAACACAACGAAACGAGAGCAGACGATAGCCATCATCGTCTGATAAGTGGCTGCAGTTCTTTATCCTAAACCCCTCACTAACATCGGTCTCAGGCAAAATGACGCCACTCATGTGTCTCGGTATAATGGAGAAAAGTTTTTTAATCTGTCCCTCTTTTCTTTTAAAAATACGCGATGCAACATACGATTTTACGAAGCATGGGCATTGAGTGTATAGTCACACCTGCACGTCTGAACACTATAGATCTTATAATTGTATCTTGCATGTGTATTTTGATTGCTTTATTGTACAGCTCGGCTAACGACTTTGTTCAGTACTGCTTACGCCGCACTTAGTTCAGATTTCACACACTGAAACCCTGCGGAGAACTACGTAGATTTCGCATTTCCAGTGGTGTTAGCGATTTGCTGTCAGCTACGGTGCAAAATGACTGAGAATCCAAGTAGCACCGTGGGAAGAGATCCTCATGACGCTGTCGGAAGGATAGTTGTAGACCACCGCGCCAGCGTTCCCGCTAAAAGGTCCTGGTCTGAGCGGAGCAAGGCGTAAGCGGTCAACTACAACACTGTATTGCCAGTTGCAGCTGCCCGCTCATACTTAAGAAAACTTGCACGCACATACCTCCGTGGCCAACTTCCTCCTAAGTGTTTAACCATAAACGAAAGACGGCCGTCAACTAAACACTCAAAGTGTGCGAACGAGATGCTTGAAGCCGACAAGAACCGAGAGCTGATGCGAGGCTAACTGAGAAGAAAAGTTCACAGAGGGTCGATGGCTCCCAATGAAGTGCGTTTATAATAATTTGATTATACTTGCAATTCACCGGTATAACAATATGTGGACAATCGCTCCACACAGCGAAAGTGGGCGTGAGAGACCGCCACATCACTTGGTTTGAACTCGGTGTTCTAAGGTGCTCGCTGTACTTCGAGTTGCACTGCACAGCAACACCCAGAAATTCATTGACAGAGTCGACGTGGTAACTTGAATCATTGTAAGGCTGCGCTTTTGTATACTTTTAAATATATCCTTGTAGAAGCGGAAGCATCTTGTTTGTAGGGCGTCGTGTTTTATGACTTCCTTTTATATTCGTTTTTTGCTTTCGCACGGGATACAGTTTGGCTTGATCGTTGGCTTCATAGGTGGTGCTTCGGATTAACATTGCGGTGTTCTTCCAACTGACACATCGAAGCTGTTTCTTGCTCTCATGCTGAAAGGCTTGCTGAATAACTAGTTCTCTCCCACGATTGTCGCTGGGTTTAGGAAAATATTGGATTCTCACCCGAGTGGATCGCTGGTGGAGTTGGGAGGCTTGGCTGAGGATACACGTACATAGATGCCAGCAGCATAATGTGAATTTGGAGCATTTCAAGGGCTTGATTAGAGCCTGTGAATATGTGAACAGTGCCTGGCTATCAGAGGATTTCTTCTGTGCCTCCATCGACTGTTCCCTCCAGGCGCGAGAGTAGGTCTCCTGGATCTCAGGGTTCCCCAGCGGTAATAAGTAGCTGTGCCGCCGACGCGCAGTCCAATATGCTGTCAGCGAGTGCAAAACTCGCCACTACCATGCGTGTGGACTGTGAGAGGTGTCGCAAGAACAGCTGGCTCAAAATTTGAAGCTGGCTCTCATTTGCGTAACTTATGCCCAGTAACTTATGCAACAAGTGCAGCCGTTGTGACGGTCTTTGGTCGCCGAGTTCCCCGGGGAGGAGTTGTTTGCTCCGCTCCATTGCGATGGCCCGAGGCGCCGTACTTTGCTAACACTGTATGGTTTATGCATACTATCACTATCTGAACCAAAATTGAACGGCTACAAAGGAAGGCGATTAGGATTATTCATAACAAATACTAGCGAACTGATCCAATAACCTTTCAGCATCTTCCGGAATACCTACGGTAGATACAAGTGCAAAACTGGTACTTGGTAATTTCCAGCACCAACTCCTAAATACAGGCATATCGACGCGTCCAAATAGATATTTCTTCCAGAATATCGAAGACTAAGCAACAAGCATGCATCGACTCTAAGAGCTAGCCTTGTTATTTTTGCTTAAAACAAAGTACTCTTTTCATATGCCACCTGTAAAAGTAAAGTGAAGTTGTGGTCATAGCATTGAAGTGTTAATGCCCTCCTGCTGTGATGCCGTAAGAAACAGACAGTATTGTGAATAAATAAGCATCATCCTTATGTAAACTTTGATAATTATCTAGTGTATTCAGGATGCCCATAAAACACCAATATAGCCTGTTGCAGCGCTTCCAGCCGCATCTAAGCTTTTATTTAAGTGTACACAGTGGCCAGAATTATAGGCAAACGGACCTTCAATCTAGGAGACATTTTTGATAAAGAATAAGCCTCGACACGCAAAAATACTAATATGGAAATTCACCTCGATCTAGGAAGACCAACCAAACACATTTAGTGCCTCCATTGTTTTGATGTCATAATACGAAACTTCAATATTCGAGCACGCGCAATATCACGCAACAGTTGCGTCTGGGGCCAGGGCTAATGTACTACGGTCGCTTGCTTGCGTTTCTGGTTCGCTTTTCTACGCTGCCTTTGTCAGCTACGCGAAACCATGCTTAAAGCACGCCGCTAAGGAACCAGAACTTGCGCAACGCATGCTCGCGCTGCTTATTGGCGGAATCGAGTGGTCACATTTGAGCACAATCCATGCAACAGCCCCGTCATTATATGTGGGTGGTCACTAGGCTGCATGCTTTTATCTCTTACTCGCAGTTCTTATAGTCGTGTTGTTTGTAAGATTATAAACGAGCTCGCTATAGAATGGGGTTGTACTTCGCCAAATGCAGGCTTCATTTGTATTTTCAAAAAGAAGAAAAAGCGAATGGTGATGCGAGACAGATTCAAAGATAACTAGCTTTTTTCGAGGGTTTGCTTTCACCGCAGTCGTGGCCGAGTGAGCAGGGCGTCCGCCACGGCTGCGGTAGGTGGACTGTTCGAAACCCACCGCCGGCACCCACCGATAAAAAAAAAAATGGGCACAGGCGCTCCCGAACCCGGCGCCCGGTAGAGTTTGGGGTGTACCGCCTGGTGAGTGCACCCGGCTGCCGATTTCCCTAGTTTCGACACTCAACCCTGAAGGGTGGATACGTTCCCTGGCCGAAATGCGGACACGGCTGCATTAATCAATATCACGCAGGTTGTGTAGCGCACGGCTGTTCGCTTGTATCTGGTACACAATTCCGGGGGCCTATTCTTTTCTCCGGTAAAACTGCTATAGTCTGCGTCACTAATATTCCTTTCGCAACTATAGCTAAATTTACGTAATAAAGATATGCTTTTGCAGAAATGTTTATTCCTGAATGAATGTTTTGATTTCCTTCTATTCTATAGACATAATTTTGAAATATTTCTTGATGTTACTTTCGAGAATTCATTATTTTACCTGTCCTATATGCGCTCTTGTTCGAATATACTGGTACTCAACGTATATGAAAGTCTCTGTTTATATCCAGGGACGCCACTCTCTAATGCATTAGCTGCACAAGAACCGCGGTTGTGGTTAAATAGCGCTCCATTCCCTGATAGAACTCACGAGGCGGGGGCAATCACTATTGAACATTTTTCCCTAATTTATTCTGAATTTCTAGTTTTAAGAAATAAATTTTCGAGTAATTTTTGCTTTACTTGTGTAAGGCGTTTCGTTATTTAGTCAATCTTTCTTTATTCGCGTCTCTTAAAACATTATGTGGAACGGTAGCTAATAACTGCTGTCCTTCAGCGATTACAACTTTCAATCTACGGTGATGTATGGTTGCTCTGCCTCGTAGCTTCCGTTATGATTATACACCCGAAAACTGCCTTGATTGCATTAGTAGTTATATAATTACCTAAATGGATCTCCAACTTTGCCGTTATTGTCGTGCTGCTCCCTGTGAGTTCCAATTTAAGGGTGGGTGAGAGGCCTGTGCCCCGTATGATGCCGGTGTAAAGGGAAGCGTGTGAGGTCTATCTTAGTAGGATGATGGCTTGGTACGCGCTACTTTCCCGCAAGCCGATTGTCCGAAATAACGCCATCTTGCGCGCACTACGGAAGCAGAGTTTGCGTACCCTCCTCATGCTTCCGCAGAAAGATAGGCAGCTGCCCAGATTACCTAAGCGGTGTACAAATGGACATCAACGTAAGGCTTGAGGAGCACGTCACAAACCATACTTGCTCCACGCGGAGCTTATTGGCAGGCTGCTTAAGGGGCTTAATGATGTATTTAACCAAGGATTGGCGTTCGACCACACCGCTGGACTCATCATAGTTCGGTTGTTGCATTGCTTGAATATAGACTAGGAATGTGGGGCTGTGCACGCAAGCATACGGGTTCTGCGAGATGGAAATCGCCGGCGTTCGAAATGTCGTCGAGTCGAAAGGTCACTAAAGAGTGAAATAAAAGAAACGGACACTTACTGAGGATGTTCCTGAAAAGCCTTGACGAGTAGTCCTGAGAGGCTGATGAGCGCAGTTGAAGGGCTTATCCCGCACCGGATAAAATCCAAGTTCAGAATGATCGTAGTCGAGAACGGCATTCCTCCGAGAGAGAAAGAGCCACTCAACTATGATATCGTCATAGCAGGGTGGAAGAGTGATGAACAACGTTTAGATTGTACTCAATATAGAAACTGGCAGTACAGGCATTTCCAGGTGGAACAAGTTCGACCTTCGCTGTGTTTGACAGCCCACTAAGTGAACGGAAGTTATATTTAGGAGCGTACGACGAAAGGTTGCGACAATCGAGAGATTTAGCTTGTCCGGAGTTTCAGTAAACGTAGGCTGTATTACCGACTGTATTAGCGGATGTTCACGAGGCGTAAACGCCATAGTGCCTTGTCAGGTGACGTGACCTCGTTGGTTCACGTTTGATTACCGATTCGCGCGATAAGAGCGTAAGCCAAGTGTGGGTGACTCCGGCTCCTTCTGAAGAATGCAGGGCTCGCAAACAAATGGTTTTCATCCCTGGAGGAGGTTTTGGGGCACTCCAGTACTATTGCTAGAGAATGCAAGAGGGGAAGAAAAAACTACTTCGCGCTGCTCAGATTGATTCCTTTATGATTTAGAAAAGACGGGTAAAGGTCTACGTACGACACAGTGCATTCAGGCCCCGATGTATTCTCAAAGCGTTGATTTTTACAGCTCACATGCTCCCCGTGCAATCAAGTAGGCATTTACAATTATAATTTCTGTGCCAACCTTCCTCACTTGTCTTTATATTTTCTTCATTCGTGCTTTAATTTTTTAGGCCTAAGGTTATACCATCAAGAATACAAGACCAACGATCCTTGGTTTGGGAGCTGCAAATTGTAACAAGAGGAAGGCCGCAAGGATATATCAGTCATGCAAATGTGGTGATAGAACAAACGCATCGACTATAATAAGCAATTACGAAAAGCTGAGACAAACCGACAGCTTCTAGAAACAGCAGCGGAGGATTCCACCTTTCGGCCATAACCTATGCGCAGATGTTCTAACATATATGGCCACAAACCCTCGTGCTAGCGCTCAGGACGTGGCCGCCCAGGCACCAATTTCCAAGTTATCACTTTTGAAATCTCTAAATGACCGGGCCTTTCACCCGTACTACCGTAATCGGCACAATTCCTTGGAAGATAGGGCTCTGCAGAATCGTCTATATTTCTCGATTTTAATCATCACAAAGCCGATGAGCCGCCGGAATATTTGAGCGACATCACGTACACGGATGAGGCCAATTTTTGCAGAAACGACCTAGTAAATTTGCGTAATTCACGCTACTGGAGTAACTCCAATCCACACTGGGTAAAGCGCACTCGGCACCAGTAGCAGGGGTCGTTCAATGTGTTGATCAGAATTTACGCCGGTGCTATAACTGGTCCCATCTCCAATCCCACACGGACTGCACAGCGCTACGTGGACCAAATCCTTGAAGGAGCAATGCCTGAGTTTCTCAGTGACGTCCCGCTGTGCACACGTTCTTTATTTTTCCCACAAGCCCTATCACCACAACATCGAACTGACAACGTAACCTCGATCTCTGCAGCAGGCTTTGTGCGCTCGAGTATTGTTAGCTGTTCAGCATTTGGCTGAATATACGTGTATTAAAGTTTTATTTTTATATGGGGCCGTTGCCGTACAAAGTTCCTTCTTTCTTAGCATTTATAGCAGTGCTTCGTTGGCAAAAAAAAAATACGCATTACATGAAGGAACTCCGAACCTCCATTCTAAAGCTTTGCAGGCTCTAGTATTGCATATAGGAATGAACGCAGCGTGCACATTCAAAAGCTTTGAAGAATCCAGTATTGCTCACATTCTTTTTGTCATTCTACGTATTTTAAGAATCTGCACTATTGCATTATGCATACTCAAAGCCAAGATTCCAAGTATCAGAATATTACAAGGCCTCGAAGACAGCAGGTGCAGACCCCCAACTCAAAGCTCTTAATTGCAGCTGTTTAATGACGCACGCACTGGCTTACACTTTCGAGATGAGGTTGTTGGTGCGTGCTCAATTATTTTTGCAGCCATTTTATTTTTGCACGCAACCATTCATATGATTTTGCTACCCTAAATCACCCTCCTTCGCAGAAGTACAAGCCTCAGATTTTTTCCCTTCTCAAACAATCGTATTTTGAGGAAATTAATTGCTGGCGTGTATATGCAGTTTTTTTATTATCTCGATATTTGCAACACGCCTGCTATGTGTTTTGCTTGTACAATGTTATTGTCATCCTGTCATTTTCTTCCGACTATTCTCCATTTTACCGGTGTCACACGACCACTTTCGGTCGCGATCAAGTCCAATCCGGATCGAACTTCTGGACTGCTGTTGGCTCCATGACGCAACTTGCCAAAAGAACCAATCGCGACCGAGAAATTAAAATCGGATTCGGCTTGATCGCGTTTAAAAGTGCGCCGCGTGACACCCCTATTGTTTGCATTTCGTTGACTCATCCTGTTTTCAGGTATCTCTGTCTCTTACACTCTTGCTCCAATAAATTGGTGTCTACAGTATTCGTGTTCTTGACTATGCAGGAAGTTTATTTATATTTAGGAACATGGCACATTTATTTACGATACGCCTTTTGGCGTGAGTTACTAAACGTGCAATATAATAAGCGTTAAAGTTCTACTTCCTCAACAGTTGGCATGATTGTTGCGCCGAGTTACAGCTTGAAACACTAAATATGAAATAAATGAAACTAACATGAATTGAAACAGCTTTGAGCTCTCGTCGTCACGTTGTCACAACATATAAACAGCGGAAGACGCGCCTGCATGAAATCACTCGTGTTAAGCAACGTTATGGGTAACACAAAATTTAAAAGAAATGAAATTGAAATTAGGACCTCCCGGATTCTGCGGCATGCGCGAGCATTTTGGAGGCTGTTGCGTTTCGCTGATTCCACTAGGTGCACAGAGAGCCAAAGTCGGCTAAAACCCCTTAAACTTCGTAAAGAAGCCCCACTCTCCTGCTCCGCTTTCACTCCTCCTTCTTTCCACTCTCTTTCACGCTCCCTCCTCGACCGTGGAGCCACCTACACTGCTCGAGCATAGCAACGGCGCTAACATGTGCTCCAGGCCACTCCGTAAACGCTTCTCGAGCAAAAATGGCGGTGATGGACGGCGCGAATGCCCACGTGATGCTAATAGGCCAATAGCGACGCGGCCTCGGCCTCGACCAGAACGCGCGAGGAGGAGGCCGCATTCTTCAACGCGTGGCAGTACTTTATGAAGTGTAAGGTGCTTTAATGTCGGCCGCAGGCGCCTATGGAAGTGTGCACACTTTACGTTTACTATATTACTTTGTGGTTGAAATACAGCGCGGTTCCCGTTTCTGCGGCGGTAACTGCACTCTCACGCTAGCAGAATGCATGCGGAGGAAAAAATGACAAGCTTATCAGTTCGAATTTAGGAGCAACACCCCAACAAGCAAACATGCATAATAAGAAGCTTGATAACGTCGTGTGAATTATGCTGCTTGTCACAAAAGGAAAAATTGTACACTGACACAGAAGGTTGCTTTTTAGCTTCCTGTCCATTTGTGACTGCAGAGAATTAGTAATATTATATTACTTACGCACTTATTCCCCATGGCAGTTGACAGGTCACCTTTATTTCAGTATGTGTGCCACTCACCACGAAGGCCTCAATTGGGGATAACAAGCATGCATGGAGAAGGATGAGGAAATGCACAAACATAGCCAACACTATTCATCTAGCACCTAAATCCCTTACGCCGTTCTCGCAGCTCACAATCACCTCACATCATCCTTATGTAAATTCTGCGAATTATCTAGTGCACCCAGGATGCTAATAAAAAAAGCATATATCCTGTTTCACCACTTCTATTTAAAGTTTTCATTTAAGTTTCCCATGCGGTGAGAACTAGACTGAGCCAAAGTTAGGCTCAGTCTAGCAGAAAATTTTGATAACCAATGAAGCTCAACACAGCCTAATAACGATGCGAAAATGCGCACGGAGCCAGAAAGACGAAACAAATAAAGGTAGACGCTCCATTGTTTTCTTGCCAGAATGTGAAACGTGAATGTAGGACCACGCGCATATGCTCGCCGCAGTTGCGTCTGGCGCCAGGGGACAGTGGACGGAGCGGCCGTCGTCGTCAAGTATTACGCTCGCTGCTTTCGGTTCGGCTTCGATTTTCAACGCTCCCATTGTCAGCTACGTGAAGCGATGCTTAAAGCACGCCGTTAAGCAAGGATAACTTGCGCAATACACGCTCGCGCGGCTTATCTGCCTAAGCGAGTCGTGATATTCGTGCACAGTCGACGGAACGGCCCCCTCCTTCAATGTGGTCACAGGCCGCATGCTTTTATCTCCTTCTACCGATTCTTATAGTCGTGTTGATTGTAACATTATAAAGCGAGCTCGCTAGAAAACACGGTTGTAATGCACAAACGTAGGCTTCAGTTCCGCTTTCAAAAACAAGAAAAGAAAACGAACGGTGATGCAAGACGAATTCAAAAATAAATAGCTTATTGCGAAGGCTTGCCTTCACCGCAGTCGTGGCGTAATGTACAGGGCGACCACCACGGCATCGGTAGGTGGGCAGTTCGAAACCCACCGTTCGCTCCCACCGAAAAAAAAAAAGATAAGATGGGGACAGGCGCTCCCGAACCAATTACCGGGTAGTGTTCGGGTTGTATCGCCTGGGGAGTGCACCCGGACGACTAATTCACTAATTTCGAAATGTAACCCGCAAGGGTGGATATGTTCACTGGCCGTAATGCGGACACGGCTGCATTAATCAGCATCACGCAGATCATGTAGCGCACGGCTGTTTCAAAAAAACCAGGGGCGCATTTACGGGTGCATCTTTTTTTTTTCTTTTCTGCTGTGAAACAACTATGTTCTGCACCACGCATATTCCTTTCAAGAGGGCGGCTAAAGATACCTAATAAGATTGCCCTTTTAGAGAAATATATAATCTTGAATGAATGTTCCGGTTTCCTTCTATTCTATAGTCCTGTGTTGATGATGCTGACTTGGAAGAGGTGAAGAAGACACTATTTAGCGCTGATAAATTTCGTTCTTTTCTAATTTAGAAACGACGGCTAAAGGTCTCCGTGATACGCAGCTACTGTGTGCACCCATGTATCATCAAATGCGTTTCCTTTTCTGCACACGTATTTCCACTACAACCACCTAGGTATATAGAAGTGGAATTACTGTGCCAACCTTCATGACATGTCTTTATCTGTTCTTCGCGCCACTTGGCTGTTCTGGACCAAGCCCAGCGCGCCGCTCGTGCCAGTGGGGCCCTGGAATAGGGGCTCCAACCATCGTGCTTATTTTATTTATATTCAATAAAGTGTTTAATGTCTCTCTCTTTCCTGCGTGCGTTGTCTTCTTTGTTTTGCTTAAGTTTTCCTCATCAGGAATGCAAGAATAACGAGACCAATATTTATTCCTCATGGGCTGGAAATGCATTGTAATTGATATTTTGCGTGTTATATGTAACCATACATATTTCTGAGCTGTTTTCATAGCTTTGAAAAAGGTATCTGCTGATGTGGGTATTTGCTTGCGTCTTCCCAATTCACCGTAGTGATAGAGCGTGAACTGAGCAAGACGTAGCATTTTCCGTCCACAGAAACAAGCCGGTATTCGTTGTGTAGTTACTTTTGCTTTTCTTGACAACCACAGCTGGCAACTTGACAACCACAACCCTCTACGGCGTGCCTCACAATCACGTCATGTTAGTGGCTCGAGCAGAAAAGAATTAAATTAATTTCGTTTTCATTTGTGTTCTGATTGCCACAGTAACGCCTCCTCATGGTTATAGCGACCAACTCTAATGGGTGTGAATTTGTCGTTTCGTTCTGAAATTTGGAGGCCTACGTAATGCTAAGAAAAATATTTTGCCCATAGACGTGCATCAGCTAACGCGAGAAAACGTTTAAAAAGATTACAAGAGCACCTACAAAGAAATCCTTTGGGCTTGTCAAGGTATCTGAGCTGTGTCCTGCCTGTTCCTTTCGTCGTCCATTTGTTTCTTCGCTTCTGTGTAAATATTGCCATACAAACTGGCACACCTGACTCTTGCTTTGTACCTTGTGTGGCATTTGTTAGCCTATTGTCAAATCTAGGTCGCAGTATTTGGCATGCATGTTCAAAGGCAATTATTCAACGTTAAATGTTATACTTGTGCTACGCGGCTACAGAAAATGAAATTAGCTCGCCAGTGCTTTAAACTTTATTGTCATACGCGGGGTGCCACACGGACATGCTTCGTGGCAATCAAGGCTAACGCCATTCGCGACGTAGTCTGTTCTCGTAACTGAATTGGCCATGGAATGCGTACTCTCGTTCCCAATGCCGCTGCATTCTGACGAAATTACATGAATTCCTAGGGAAGAACAATTAAAATATTTCTCACATTCTTTTAAAAAGAGCTCTTTTCCCGAGGCGTAGTGCGTTCTTACCACTATTACAGCTCACTTGGCCATCAGATGCACACTCTCGTTTCCAGTGTCCGCGCCTTGGAACTAGTGACCACATTCTGAGGATACTAAGCAAACTTGTACATGAAAACAACTAATATATTCTTCACTTTCTTTAAGGAGCTGCGTATTATCGTAGACATGAGCAGGCAATCTTGCCGCTACGAGAAATTTCGTTATTTATGTCATTTTAAATCGAGTAAAAAAGTCTAGTAAAATCGAGTAAAAAGCAATGCAACAGCTTTATTACTTTGTTTCCTTATATGCCCTTCTGCACGACGTGCTCTGACAGCGACCCATTTCGTGCAAACAATTGTTCGCATGTGTTTTCTTTTTGTGTGTGTGTCTGTCAAGACGGACGGGAACAAGGACCGCGGAAATTGAACCGACAGCGAGGCGAAATCTGTTATAAATTGATGGGATGAGAACCTAGGCCAGCTGCGAAACCACAGATGCAATGGCGAAGTTCATGAAGCCATAAAAGCAGCCTTGGCAGAACAAGGCATAATTTAAACAAAAATGCAAGTGCGTTCAAAAATCGAAAATCTTCGCAGGAAATACAGGTAAGTGTTTTCTTCGCAAACTTTTGCTTCATGTATTTGAAACTAACGACGCATTGTAATCTGCCAGTCAGTGCCAGTACGACGCGCGTTCGGCTTTTGGTATTTGTGAGCTAGTGTTTTTCTAGCCTTGAATCATTCTGCTGAAGTGTGTTAGAGAATTCATATCACGAAAACAAGTAGCAGCACATGCAATAGCCATGCATGCCGAACCGCCTGCTTAAACGGTAACCCTAATTGTCAGTACTCTCATAAACAACCACGTGACGATTTCCTCTAAAGTGCTCACACTGTGCTTATGTTTTCCGCTCTCTGTGATCGGGCTATTGCGCTAAATCCATTATTGTGGAACACGCGCCAACTACCCCAGCACGAAGTACTATTGAAGAATTTAGACGTTAAGCCACCAATTGATTGAAAACTACTAGAAAATAGTGCAATTTTTGTGTCTACGTGAAATTCATATGTGATTAAAGACATCTTGTATTTGTAGGAACTATAACCAGAAGGAGACTACGGGCAAGTGAGGGACCCCATGGAAATACTACTAGTAAAATCGAAAGTTTCCTGGGATACCTTCCGTCGAGCAACTCGGAGCTGCTGGTTGAAACCAACTGCCAGGCACCACCAGTAAGCCAAGTTAGGGCACCGATAACTATGTCAATTTTTTACATACACCCACAGAGAAAATTTTCCACGAAATTTCAGTTTTTGCTAAATTTCCGTGTTATTTTTAATCTCCTGCTAACAAAGTTGTGTTCTCTGATGTCAGTGATTTTGGCGTTCACGACACTATGCAGAATATTTGCAGCATGGAAACAGAATTCACATCATTCACATCACATGGAAGCAGGATTCACATCATCATGGAAACAGAATCTCACACTGGCTGGTCTGTCTGTCGACGACCTGACCAGCCAGTGTGAGATTGACTGGGCTGTGCCACAGCCAGATGTGCCAACCATGACAGAGGAACTACTGACAAGCAGCTCCTTATCTCCCCCTTTTTCAAGGCTGAACAACAGCGAAGGGCGCACCACGCCAGGACTTCGACAACGGCAGCCAAGAGCAGGAAAGCGAAAATGCGGTGCTGCAAAAAACAGCGAAGTAAGTTAATTGATATCAGAGGAACGGGCCCTCAGACGTGTATGGGACCAGACGCTTAAATATGATAAGGAACGACAGGAGTGGGAATTACTGTGCGAGAAGAATACGCGAAAAGGGAGCAGGAGCTCAGTGACATATTTGGGACTTCTTCTTCGTTTAAAAATAAGTATGCTCATAAAAGCGATATTTGGTATTTTTTGTTGAAGTGAAATTTTAAAATAATTTTTCGTACTTTATGTGCGAAAAAATCTGTGATATTTTTATTAAAGTGTGATATTTGTAAGTGGCCTTATACGTGTGTAAACAGTACGTGAGTGGTCTGATAGGTGTCTAATAAAACTGGTTATATGTTTCATTACAGCGCGATATTTGTCAGTGATTTCTTTCATATTTCATTTGTACATCCGAAACAAGTATTATTCAACAGCTCACTGTAATGCATTATTGACTTCGTCATTTGAGGGTGAATAAGTGCAAAAAAACACAGGACACCAGAAATAAAGCTAGAATACTGTCTATTGCAGATCACAAGACGACAAAGCAAATCAGTTAGAGAAATTCATCCTAGCCTAGCGAAACAACAAAAATTCATTATTGACAGTCGTCCTCTAAAAATTCTGGATGATCCGATTGTTTGCTTATTTTCTTTGAAGAAATATTTCGCTAGAGCAGCCTTAACAGCACATCCATTGCTGGCTTGAGGTTGTGTGGTGTGCTGTGGCTCCTTATACTGCACATCTGTGGCAGCTCGTTCAGGCTCCCATTGCATTTCTACCAGGTCTCTTAACCCTCCATGAACATTCTGGAGTCACAGCGTGCATTGGCCACCATTGTATCGGTAGGAATAGTGCATTCTGTGCGCCTTAAGGTGTAGCGAAACGTAACCTCCAAATGGTCAAATTAGTTTTAAACAATCCGTCTGGTTTCAGAAAGGTTGTACTTTAACGCACCTTCGAGTGCGTCAGGTGAAGCATTTGCGTATGGTTTCTGCGGGTTTGCACAGAGGGCAAACCTGTAAAAACCCGCAGGTTTGCAGAAACCCACAGAAACCTGCAAGCCCGCTGTGCAGGTTTGCACAGTGGGCCTGGTCGCAGAGAATGGTAGGTGGCACTTGCACTCCTTGAACAAAAGCTTTCGACCATGTAAAAGATCGCCTTCGATGAGTGTGTGCAAATTGGAGCGGTTGCAGAGGTAAGAGTTATGCATCACCCTAGTGACTTAATGTTAACACAGCGGATGCGATAGTGGTGGTCAACCAGCGCCAGCAGTTTGATGGTATACCTGCAAGAGAAACAAGGCAGAGTTTAATGCTGTCAAGAGGACATAGAAATGGACTGTGTTGAGCGAAAACATTGACAAAATCTGACAGCCCACCCATTTGTAATATAGCTGGCATTTGCTTGCCCTTAATGGCGCGTCATGCAGAACAATTGCAATAATACATGCTACTATACCACTGTGCAAGGTATTAAGGAGCTTAAATATGAAATGGGGAACATCTGTATATACTTACGAAAATAAACCAGTGAACAAGTCGGATTCTAGGGATTTTAACTTGCAAAAGCGACAGCATGGAAACAGCATTTCTTTTACCTACCAGCCTTTGTACTCCTGAGAATCGCTGGCCTGGTCCTCCGTAGGGCATATTGAGAAGTGGCAGCTATCCAATGCACCAAATCCTTGCGGAAATCCAGTCATGGTGAAGAATTTGGGAATGTGCTTACCCATTTGGGTGGGCGGCAGCATAATTAGCCACACCGGGGCAAGCTTACGAAGGGCAGAAGCATAAAAGTCCTTATACATGATGTTTCCTTTGGAGCGTCCAAACAGCTCCATCAACTGTCCGATCTTCTGCTTTCGAGGAAAGCCGGAAGAACGCAACACAGACTCTTTTCGTGATAGAAATTCAGTTTGTCTCGGTAAATCTGCGCGGCAGGCATCCATAATGTACCTGTACGTGGCCTGAGATTCACGGAAAAATCATTCAAGTTCGGCTCCACCCGACTGAAGAAATGTGTCCTCAAACCAACGCGAGTTCCCCGGAAACCGCCACCGCTGCGTGTGCAAAGCGTCGAATGAACGCACGGCTGCAGCACAAATCTTGAGCGAGTTAGCCCGAGAAGCTGTTCGATTGCACGGTGGCGCCTACGTGCCATACTGGCCTCGTAGGGAAGCCGTCGAATTTCTGGACAATGTTTACCTTGAAGAAGCACATGCGCGGGGTAAAACTGGAGCACACGGTCAAAGTCCTCAGGATCGCTGCTTCAAAGCTTTGAAGCACCCACCGGGGTTGCTCAGTGGCTATGGTGTTGGGCTGCGGAGCACGAGGTCGCGGGATCGAATCCCGCATATGGCCGCCACAATTTGATGGAGGCAAAATTCGAAAACACCCGTGTACTTAGATTTAGTTGCACGTTAAAGATCCTCAGGTGGTAGAAATTTCCGGAACCCTCCACTGCCGCTTGCCTCATAATCAGAAAGTGTCTTTGGCACGTAAAATCCCATAGTATCTTTTCATAAAGCTTTCTATGTGTGAGCACGTTTTTTTTTGCAATTTTAATGCTTTGCCAACGCTATGAATTCGCTATTCAGCTAGCCTCACCTTGAAAAAGTTTACGGCTGGGCTCAACAATTATATTCCTGAAGTAAACTACCTCAATTACGCCTAATAATGTTTCGCGCGCCATTTCTTAAACATCCGCTACCAAAATAACTATCTTTATTGTATTGCCATTGGCAAAAAAGTTAACCGGGTCACTACAGCTATCGCCATTGTAACGTTTAAAGGGAAGCTGAAGAGTCTGTCGAATTCAATAAGACGCTCATATACGGATGCGGGAACCTTATAAACCATGTAGGTAAAATTTGGGCTTTTTTTTTCAATTAGGAGCCACGTAATCGTCGGTAAAATTGCGCTGTAGCTCCGCCCCACGTCGAATGCCGGGCGCTGCTGCTGACGCTGACGAAGCGAGCGGAGACCGGAAACCGCGGTGTTGTGACGTCAACTCTAGTGCTTTGTTCCTTCGCAGCCTGCGCGACCGTGCCTGACCGTGCTTGTTTCTGCGTGCGTGCCATCGTAATCTGCTTCGATCGACCCTGCATTCCTTTGTTGGTGCGTCTGCGTGTATGTAGAGTGGTCTCACGTAGCCGACGGAATTCGCCACCTTTACGACTTCCGTTACGAGTAGTGTGCGGATGGCGCACAGATGAAGGTCACTACACGTACTGCATGAACCGGGAAGCTTTTCAGGTGTTTAAACCGTCTTTGTAGATTGCCGACAGCTTTGGACAGCGCACAAATGCCGAAGATCGCATCCCCGCTTACGTTCCACGAGGAGGCATGCAGGAACACAACACTACAGTTGTTTGACCGGAAACAAGCTCACTAGATCGGCGAGATCACTACATCGCTTTGCAAAAAACATACTCACCAAAGAGCATTTCCAACACCAGGAGATCCCAAGACTTCGCTTTCGTTCGCGTCGAAAGCACTGCTGGCACCAGCATCGTTTGCTTCTTCGAGAGGCCGGCTCTTCGCAATCGACTCGTACATGTAGGGAGTAACGCCGAACTCCTCAGAAAAACGCTGTCTCTCTAAATTTTCCATTACCTCTCAATTTTCCATTACAGCACCAAACTACCTGGCACCGCGCTTCATGTGTAGCGGCAGCGGTCGGTCACTAGAGTTGACGTCACGAGGCGCACCGACCAATCACAGGCGGAAACGAGACGCGCGAGCTGGGCGTGTCCGCTGCTGCACTTTTCGTCGAAATAAAATATATTTGCGCTTTCTTTCGCTCAATTTCGATACGATATTCGAATTCGGAGGGTTGAAAATCATTATGCACACATTTTCACTCATTTTTTCTGGAAAACCTTTCAGCTTCCCTTTAATGTCCTAAGGTATGCGCCAGTAGCAAGGACAGAAATATAATGGCATTAGGAAACTTATGGTCGTACACGGTTAATGCACCTCACCTGTATGGCATGGATATTTGTTAAGTTGGCAAACGCAAAATTAGTGTTTTTAGTAAGGTGAAGCAAGTTAAAGAACGCGCTTTTCAGGTTAAAGAAAAGGCTTGTGCTTCTTCGTTATTTTCTATGCCTTAGCTTGCTGTACACCACTGTCTCAAATTGCGCCCTTACCTTTATGGCAGCTCATTCGAAGTCGTCAGCGTCCATCAGGCGTTGCGCTGGCTAGCGAATTTGAAGGACCCTTCAGAACGCGTGGCGTGGTGGAGCCTCACACTACAAGAGCATTATATCACTATAATCTAGTCGAAGTTCGGACGAAGTCACTCTTTTGCCGACTGCCTCTGTCGCGCTCCAGTGGATCCGCCTCCTCTAAATGACCAAGACGAGGACGCCTTTTTAGCTGTACTCAGTTCAGACGAGTTGTCGCGAGGGTATTCAGGAGCGGATTATCCTCGTTTTTCTTACGGAATACGGGTAAGTCCTGGAGAAGAAGAACTTTCCGCCAACTCGCGCATCCTGACCGCTTCAGAAGATCGGGTTGGATGTGTTGGGACCCTTTCCGACGTCAACTTCTGGAAATAAGTGAATCGCCGTGGCCGCCAATTACCTTACTTGCTTAGCCGAAACAAAACTCCTGCCTAAAGGTAGGGCCACGCAAGTAGCCAAATTTTTCGTCGACAACATTCTGCTACGACATTGCGTGCCAGAAGTCCTCATTACTCTGAGAGGAACGGCTCTCACAGCTCAGCTTACTCAAGCGATACTACAGTACAGCCACAAAACCCAGAGGCGGACAACTGCCTCCCTCCCGAAGACGAATGGTCTTACGGAGAGGCCGGACAACACCTTCGCGTACATGCTTGCAGTTTACGTCGTCCTCGAGCACAAGACGTAGGATACCACCCAGCCATACATGACCTTCGCTTACAATACGGCGGGGCCGTTCAAGATGGTTCACGACAGGAACCTGACAACTAATCTCGATGCCATTCTGCCGCTCGTAAGCGACGAAAAGAATGTCGACGTCGCCGCCTATCTCCAGCGCAACGAAGAAGACTAGCAGGTCACCCGCCTGTGCATCAAGAACCAGCAGAGTGCCGACAGCCAACGCTACAATCCCCCACAATGCGACATAGAGTACCGGCCCGGCGACCGTAATGGGCTATGGACGTCGATACGCCGACGAAGACGTATCGAGAAACTGCTACGTCGCTATTTCGATCACTACAAAATCATCTGACTCACTGACGCACTGGAGTATGAGGTCGTGCTAGACGGCATTTCGCAAACACAACAGCGCTGCGCATGACCTGAAGTCCTCCACGTGTGGCGTCTTAAGCCTTTCTCACACCCGCTGACGTACTTAGGGGATTAGTTCCTTTTTTGTGCTACTGTATTATAATGCGTGCTTTTGTTTTTGCTTTCGCGTTTGTAGCATCGGGACGATGCTTCTTAAGAGGGAAGCATGGACATGAGTACTCGTTTACCTTTATCAGGAGACCGCGTTTCACCGCCAACAAATGTTATCGCTCAGCGCAGGACGACCCTGCATGTATGGGAAGATGATTGACAGATGCGTGACGTATTCATAAATTGTGATACCGCCCCGTTGCCTCTGACGACCTGTGACGTAACCAAAATTTTGGCCAATCAGGTGAGGCCAAAGGAACGGTTCCCCAACCGAACAGTTATACGATACGGCCTAGATTAACTTCTGGCATACTCACACCTCACACTGCATGTTTCTTGGAGTCCTGTGAATACAGTGACAATATTTTTGTCCCCGACATGGAATTAATTTATGAAAAGCAATTATGTAACTGTTTTTGGTGCTGTGCTTCTCATGATGAAACTTAGGTGAGTGTCACCTAGGTGACGCGCGGTTTGACTGGCTTGGCAGCTTCTTGCCCAATTTCGAACATATTTGTTGATCCCTGCCCAGACTAAGCGCTGCGTGAAAAGCTTCTATGTCGCTCTGAGGCCGGAATGGCTTAGCCCGAGCAGTTAATCGGATATTGGGTTCGGGAACTAATGGGGCACGAACGGACAAGGAGCTGTCTACCTTGTGTCGCACGTGACCAATGCTGATTTGTACGGAAGGGGCACCTCCGCAAGCTGGAGCGACAAGCCTTTTTCCCTCAATTGGCGCAGCGTAGGGTTGTTTTCTGGGCAGAAGCTTGGGAATCCACAGGGCTAGCAGGCACAGCGCCGATCCACGAGAGCACATGAGATCCCTGATTTTCAGTCGCAGACATGACGGATGTCCATAGAAAATTTCGAAAGCAAGGAAAGTTGTGGAGGCTCACGTTCAGAGTACGAGGAACTGTTGTTCTCGAAAACGAAGGCAAACGGCTTGTGGTCATTCAATATGTAGAAGCTATAGCCTTCAGGGGCAAAAAACGGAAATACTTAACATCGCAATTGATGGCCACACCTTCCTCCCGAAAGCGCCGTAGTGAGCTTCTGTAGGTTTGAAGCGCTTTAAGAAGAAGAATATGGGCCTACTGTTTGTGCCATCGTGCTGCTGCAGTACTGCACCCACTGCCGTGGTCCAGGCATCTACCATAAGTAGTGTTGGGACATTGGGCAACGGATGAATCAGGAGCACTGCAGTCGCCAACTGCATTTCGGCTTCCTGGAAGGAGCTTTCGTGCTTCGAGGACCGGTGGAAGGTAGGCAATTTCTGGAGTCCCGACACAGCAGGTCGGTGTGCGGCTGAAGAACTTGCGCGCTGGATGGTATGAAACGCCTGCGAAAATTTATTAGCACCAGAAACTCGCAAAACATTCGGAATATAGATGGAGATGTGAAGTTCTGGATTGCGCGTACCCGCCATTCCAGAGGTTGGATGCCTTGATGTGAAATTCTATGGCCGAGAAAATTCAGAGCTTCAACTCTGAAAAATCCATTCATGGTGCTTTAAAACCAGGCCGTGTTCACCCAGTCTCTCAAATGGAAGGCGAAGGTGGTTTTTATTTTGTTTGTTTGAGCGACTTGGAACGAGAATATCTTCATGGTAGGCGGAAATGAAGCGGAGTACACGCGTAATCTCACCCATGGACCTTTGAAAATTTGAGTTCTTATTCTTCAAACCGTAAGACATGCGGACAAGCATCAATAGAGAGTTTTAGCAGTGCCGTATTACGATACGGTAAGTGCGGTATACGGTACGGTATTGCCGTTCCGTACTAACATACCGCGATGACCGAAGACGTTTTATCTGCGTGTGCCGATCGATGCATTCGGTAATGTGATAATCATGATAGCGGCTAACATTGGGGTTTTGCAGAATGCAATAATTATGCACTGAGCGCGAAATATTCATTTTGACGAATACATTTAGAAAGCTTTAGCTTGTCCATACGCGCATTATCTTCTACAGAAGCGCCCGGCTACAGCAAACTTGGTCGCCAGTCACAAGGCCGGTAGCGACATCTTGTGGCACTTCCTTCTGCAACACGAGAAACATTTTGTTAGATAGGTGTTCTTATCAAATCAATACATAAAAAAGGGTTTGTTTCTTGTAAATTGCACTGCTGCTGACACTTTACACCAGCAGATAAGTAGAATGTAGTTAGTTACTGCAATAAAATCTCTGCGTCCTCTCTAATTAAACTCCGCATCACTAGATGGCGCCACCTACCTGGTCTTTTTTTATGCCACCGTTTACTGTCATTTCGTCGCTCCGCAGAAGGTGGTTTCAAATAACCTCTTGCCTTGGTATTATCATGGCAAAAAAAGCACGCGAGACGTGGACTCTGTGGCGCACATCAGCTTCTCACTGCTTTGGCTTGGTGCAGCTCGGCTCGCGACCCACGGTGCCAGCCAAGCCTTAGCGACTCCTTACCGTCTAGTATGCCGTACGGAAAGTCATTCTCTACGGTAAAGTTCGCGCATGCACAGTCCTCAACCGCTACGGTATTACGCACTTACCGTACCCTATACCGTACTTTCCGTAGCACCGCAAAAGTTCCTAATATCTCGTTCCCCACACACGAGATTCCGGCGCTTGTCGTGCAGGAACCAAAATATACAGCAAGATCGATTTGACGAGTCCGTACTACCGAATTGCTCGACGCCAGCGACACTCCGAAGACAGCAATCACTACTTCGTTTGGCCTATTGATGCTTGTCCGCATGTCTTACGGTTTGAAGAATAAGAACTCAAATTTTCAAAGGTTCATGGGCGAGATCACGCTTGTACTGCGCTTCAATTCCGCCTACAATGAGGATATTCTCGTTCCAAGTCGCTCAAACAAACAAAATAAAAACCACCTTCGCCTTCTATTTGAGAGACTGGGTGAAGACCGCCTGGTTTTAAAGCCCCATGAATGGATTTTTCAGAGTTGAAGCTCTGAATTTTCTCGGCCATGGAATTTCACATCAAGGCATCCAACCACTGGAATGGCGGGTACGCGCAATCCAGAACTTCACTTCTCCATCTATATTCCGTATGTTTTGCGAGTTTCTGGTGCTAATAAATTTTCGCAGGCGTTTCATACCATCCAACGCGCAAGTTCTTCAGCCGCACACCGACCTGCTGTGTCGGGACTGTAGAAATTGCCTACCTTCCACCGGTCCTCGAAGCACGAAAGCTCCTTCCAGGAAGCCGAAATGCAGTTGGCGACTGCAGTGCTCCTGATCCATCCGTTGCCCAATGTCCCAACACTGCTTATGGTAGATGCCTGGACCACGGCAGTGGGTGCAGTACTGCAGCAGCACGATGGCACAGACAGTAGGCCCATATTCTTCTTCTTAAGGAGCCTCAAACCTACAGAAGCTCACTACAGCGCTTTCGGGAGGAAGGTGTTGGCCATCAATTGCGATGTTAAGTATTTCCGTTTTTTGCCCCTCAAGGCTATAGCTTCTACATATTGAATGACCACAAGCGTTTGCCTTCGTTTTCGAGAACAACAGTTCCTCGTACTGTGAACGTGAGCCTCCACAACTTTCCTTGCTCTCGATATTTTCTCCGACATCCGTCATGTGTGCGACTGAAAATCAGGGATCTCATGTGCTCTCGTGGATCGGCGCTGTGCCTGCTAGCCCTGTGGATTCCCAAGCTTCTGCCCAGAAAACAACCCTACGCTGCGCCAATTGAGGGAAAAAGGCTTGTCGCTCCAGCTTGCGGAGGTGCCCCTTCCGTACAAATCAGCATTGGTCACGTGCGACACAAGGTAGACAGCTCCTTGTCCGTTCGTGCCCCATTAGTTCCCGAACCCAATATCCGATTAACTGCTCGGGCTAAGCCATTTCGGCCTCAGAGCGACATAGAAGCTTTTCACGCAGCGCTTAGTCTAGGCAGGGATCAACAAATATGTTCGAAATTGGGCAAGAAGCTGCCAAGCCAGTCAAACCGCGCGTCACCTAGGTGACACTCACCTAAGTTTCATCATGAGAAGCACAGCACCAAAAACAGTTATATAATTGCTTTTAATAAATTAATTCCATGTCGGGGACAGAAATTATTGTCAATGTATTCACAGAACTCGAAGAAACCTGCAGTGTGACGTGTAAATATGCAAGAAGTTAATCTAGGCCGAATCGTATAACTGTTCGGTTGGGGAACCGTTCCTTTGGCCTCACCTGATTGGCCAAAATTTTGGTTACATCACAGGTCGTCAGAGGCAAAGGGGCGGTATCACAATTTATGAATACGTCACCCATCTGTCAATCATCTTCCCATACATGCAGGGTCGTCCTGCGCTGAGCGATAACATTTGTAGACGGTGAAACGCGGTCTCCTCATAAAGGTAAACGAGTACTCATGTCCATACTTCCCTCTTAAGAAGCATCGTCCCTATGCTACAAACGCGAAAGCAAAAACAAAAGCACGCATAATAAAACAGTAGCACAAAAAAGAAACTAATCCCCTAAGTACGTCAGCGGGTGTGAGAAAGGCTTAAGACGCCACACGTGGAGGACTTCAGGTAATGCGAAGCGCTGTTGTGTTTGCGAAATGCTGTCTAGCACGACCTCATAGTCCAGTGCGTTAGTGAGTCAGATGATTTTGTAGTGATCGAAATAGCGACGTAGCAGTTTCTCGATACGTCTTCGTCGGCGTATCGACGTCCATAGCCCATTACGGTCGCCGGGCCGGTACTCTATGTCGCATTGTGGGATATTGCGCCCCTATCGAAGACCATTTGTCTTCGGGAGGGAGGCAGTTGTCCGTCTCTGGTTTTTGCGGCTGTACTGTAGTATCGCTTGAGTAAGCTGAGCTGTGAGAGCCGTTCCTCTCAGAGTAATGAGGACTTCTGGCACGCAATGTCGTAGCAGAATGTTGTCGACGAAAAATTTGGCTACTTGCGTGGCCCTACCTTTAGGCAGGAGTTTTGTTTCGGCTAAGCAAGTAAGGTAATTGGCGGCCACGGCCATTCACTTATTTCCAGACGTTGACGGCGGAAAGGGTCCCAACACATCTAACCAGATCTTCTGAAGCGGTCAGGATGCGCGAGTTGGCGGAAAGTTCTTCTTCTCCAGGACTTACCCGTATTCCGTAAGAAAAACGAGGATAATCCGCTCCTGAATACCCTCGCGACAACTCGTCTGAACTGAGTACAGCTAAAAAGGCGTCCTCGTCTTGGTCATTTTGGGGAGGCGGATCCACTGGAGCGCGACAGAGGCAGTCGGCAAAAGAATGACTTCGTCCGAACTTCCACTAGGTTATAGTGATATCATGCTCTTGTTGTGTGAGGCTCCAGCGCGCCACGCGTTCTGAAGGGTCCTTCAAATTCGCTAGCCAGCGCAACGCCTGAAGGACGCTGACGACTTCGAATGACCTGCCATATAGGTAAGGGCGCAATTCGAGACAGTGGTGTACAGCAAGCTATGGCATAGAAAAGAACGAAGAAGCACAAGCCTTTTCTTTAATCTGCAAAGCGCGTTCTTTAACTTGCTCCACCTTACTAAAAACATTAATTTTGCGTTTGCCAACTTAACAAATACCTATGCCACACAGGTGAGGTGCATTAACAGTGCACGACTATAAGTTTCTTAATGCCATTATATTTCTGTCCTTGCTACTGGCGCATACCTTATGACATTAAACGTTACAATGGCGATAGCTGTAGTGACCCGGATAACTTTTTGCCAATCGCAATACAATAAAAATAGTTATTTTGGTAGCGAATGTTTAAGAAATGGCGCGCGAAACATTATTAGGCGCATTTTAGGTAGTTTATTTCAGGAATATCATTGTTGCGCCCAGCCGTAAACTGTTTCAAGGTGAGGCTAGCTGAATAGAGAATTCATAGCGTTGGCAAAGCATTAAAATTGAAAAAAAAAGGTGCTCACACATTGAAAGCTTTATGAAAAGATATTATGGGATTTTACGTGCCAAAGACACTTTCTGATTATGAGGCAAGCGGCAGTGGAGGGCTCCGGAAATTTCTACCATCTTAGTATCATCTTTAACGTGCAGCTAAATCTAAGTACACCGGTGTTTTCGA
Source organism: Dermacentor variabilis (assembly GCF_050947875.1). Taxonomy (NCBI): domain Eukaryota; kingdom Metazoa; phylum Arthropoda; class Arachnida; order Ixodida; family Ixodidae; genus Dermacentor; species Dermacentor variabilis. The sequence continues at coordinate 7,680,754 of NW_027460335.1, forward strand.
ATTTTGCCTCCATCAAATTGCGGCGGCCATAGGCGGGATTCGATCCCGCGACCTCGTGCTCCGCAGCCCAACACCATAGCCACTGAGCAACCCCGGCGGGTGCTTCAAAGTTTTGAAGCAGCGATCCTGAGGACTTTGACCCTGTGCTCCAGTTTTATCCCGCGTATGTGCTTCTTCAAGGTAAACATTGTCCAGAAATTCGACGGCTTCCCTACGAGGCAAGTATGGCACGGAGTCGCCGCTGTGCAATCGAACAGCTTCTCGGGATAACTCGCTCCAGATTTGTGCTGTAGCCGTGCATTCATTCGAGGCTTTGCACAGGCAGCGGTGGTGGTTTCCGGGGAACTCGCGTTGGTTTGAGGACACATTTCTTCAGTGGGGTGGAGCCGACCTTAAATGATTTTTCCGTGAATCTCAGGCCACGTACAGGTACATTATGGATGCCTGCCGCGCAGATTTACCGAGACAAACTGAATTTCTGTAACGAAAAGAGTCTGTGTTGCGTTCTTCCCGCTTTCCTCGAAAGCAGAAGATCGGACAGTTGATGGAGCTGTTTGGACGCTCCAAAGCAAACATATTTTCACTCGACACAGTCCATTTCTATGCCCTTTTGACAGCATTAAACTCTGCCTTGTTTCTCTTGCAGGTATACCATCATACTGCTGGCAGTGGTTGACCACCACTATCGCATCCGCTATGTTAACATTAAGTCACTAGGGCGATGCATAACTCTTACCTCTACAACCACTCCAATTTGCACACACTCATCGAAGGCGATCTTTTCAACGGTCGAAAGCTTTTGTTCAAGGAGTGCAAGTGCCACCTACCGTTCTCTGCGACCAGGCCCACTGTGCAAACCTGCACAGCGGGCTTGCAGGTTTCTGTGGGTTTCTGCAAACCTGCGGGTTTTTACAGGTTTGCGCTCTGTGCAAACCTGCAGAAACCATACGCAAATTCTTCACCTGACGCACTCGAAGGTCCGTTAAATTACAACCTTTCCGAAACCAGACGGATTGTTTAAAACTAATTTGACTATTTGTAGGTTACGTTTCGCTACACCTTAAGGCGCATAGAATGCACTATTCCTACCAAGACAATGGTGGCCAATGCACGCTGCGACTCCAGAATGTTCATGGAGGGTTAGGAGACCTGGTAGAAATGCAATGGGAGCCTGAACGAGCTGCCACAGATGTGCAGTATGAGGAGCCACAGCACACCACACAACTTCAAGCCAGCAATGGATGTGCTGTTAAGGCTGCTCTAGCGAAATATTTCTTCAAAGAAAATAAGCAAACAATCGGATCATCCAGCATTTTTAGAGGACGACTGTCAATAATGAATTTTTGTTGTTTTGCCAGGCTAGGATAAATTTCTCTAACTGATTTGCTTTGTCGTCTTGTGATCTGCAATAGACAGTATTCTAGCTTTATTTCTGGTGCCCTGTGTTTTTATGCACTTATTCACCCTCGAATGACGATGTCAATAATGCATTACAGTGACCTGTTGAATAATGCTTGTTTCGGATGTACAAATGAATTATGAAAGAAATCACTGACAAATATCGCACTTTAATGAAAAATATCACCGGTTTTATTACACACCTATCAGACCACTCACGTACGGTTTACACACGTATAAGGCCACTTACAAATATCACACTTTAATGAGAATATCACAGATTTTTTCGCACATAAAGTACGACAATTTATTTTAAAATTTCACCTCAATAAAGTATATCAAATATCGCTTTTATGAGCATGCTTATTTTTAAACGAAGAAAAAGTCCCAAATATGTCACTGAGCTCCTGCTCCCTTTTCGCGTATTCTTCTTGCATGGGAAATTCCCACTCCTGTCGTTCCTTCTCATATTTAAGCGTCTGGTCCCATACACCTCTGAGGGCCCGTTGCTCTGATATCAATTAACTTACTTCGCTGTTTTTTGCAGCACCGCATTTTCGCTTTTCTGCTCTTGGCTGCCGTTGTCGAAGTCCTGGCGTGGTGCGCCCTTCGCTGTTGTTCAGCCTTGGAATAGGGGGAGATAAGGAGCTGCTTGTCAGTAGTTCCTCTGTCATGGTTGGCGCATCTGGCTGTGGCACAGCCCAGTCAATCTCACACTGGCTGGTCAGATTGTCGACAGACAGACCAGCCAGTGTGAGATTCTGTTTCCATGCTGATGTGAATCCCGTTTCCATGTGATGTGAATGATGTGAATTCTGTTTCCATGCTGCGAATTATCTGCATAGTGTCGTGAACGCAAAAATCCCTGACATCAGAGAACACAACTTTGTTAGCAGGAGATTCAAAATAACAGGGAAATTTAGCAAAAACTGAAATTTCGTGGAAAATTTTCTCTATGCATGTATGTAAAAATTAACATAGTTATCGATGCCCTAACTTGGCTTACTGGTGGTGCCTGGCAGTTGGTTTCAACCACCAGCTCCGAGTTGCTCGACGGAAGGTATCCCAGGAAACTTTCGATTTTACTAGTAGTATTTCCATGGGGTCCCTCACTTGCCCGTAGTCTCCTTCAGGTTATAGTTCCTACAAATACAAGATGTCTTTAATCACATATGAATTTCACGTAGACACAAAAATTGCACTATTTTCTAGTAGTTTTCAATCAATTGGTGGCTTAACGTCTAAATTCTTTAATAGTACTTCGTGCTGGGGTAGTTGGCGCGTGTTCCACAATAATGGATTTAGCGCAATAACCCGATCACAGAGAGCGGAAAACATAAGCACAGGGTGAGCACTTTAGAGGAAATTGTCACGTGGGTGTTTATGAGAGTACTGACAATTAGGCTTACCGTTTAAGCAGGCGGTTGGGCATGCATGGCTATTCCATGTGCTGCTGCTTGTTTTCGCGATAGGAATTCTCTAACACACTTCAGCAGAATGATTCAAGGCTAGAAAAACACTAGCTCACACATGCAAAAAGCCGAATGCGCGTCGTACTGGCACTGACTGGCAGTTTACAATGCGTCGTTATGCAAATACATGAAGCAAAAGTTTGCGAAGAAAACACTTACCTGTATTTCCTGCGAAGATTTTAAATTTTTGAACGCACTTGCATTTTTGTTTAAATTATGCCTTGTTCTGCCAAGGCTGCTTTTATGGCTTCACGAACTTTGCCATTGCATCTGTGGTTTCGCAGCTGGCCTAGGTTCTCATCCCATTTATTTATAACAGATTTCGCCTCGCTGTCGGTTCAGTCTCCGCGGTCCTAGTTCCGTCCGTTTTCACAGACACAAAAAAAAAACACATGCGAACAATTGTTTGCACGAAATGGGTTGCTGTCAGAGCACGTGGTGCAGAAGAGCATATAAAGAAACAAAGTAACAAAGCTGTTGCATTACTTTTTACTCGATTTTACTAGACTTTTTTACTGGATTTAAAATGACATAAATAACGAAATTTTTCGTAGCGGCAAGATTGCCTGCTCATGCCTACGATAATAGGGAGCTCCTTAAAAAAAGTGAAGAATATATTAGTTGTTTTCATGTACAAGTTTGCTTAGTATCCTCAGAATGTGTTCACTAGTTCCAAGGCGCGGACACTGGAAACGAGGGTGTGCATCTGATGGCCAAGTGAGTTGTAATAATGGTAAGAACGCACTGCGCCTCGGGAAAAGAGTTCTTTTTAAAAGAATGTGAGAAATATTTTAATTCTTCTTCCCTAGGAATTCATGTAATTTCGTCAGAATGCAGCGAAATTGGGAACGAGAGTGCGCATTCCATGGCCAATTCAGTTACCAGAACAGACTACGTCGCGAATGGCATTAAGCTTGAATGCCACGAAGCATGTCCGTGTGCCACCCCGCGTATGCCAATAAAGTTTAACGCACTGGCGAGCTAATATCATTTTCTGTAGCCGCGTAGCACAAGTATAACTGTTAACGTTGAATAATTGCCTTTGGACATGCATGCTAAATACTGCGACCTAGATTTGACAATAGGCTAACAAATGCCACACAAGGTACAAAGCAAGAGACAGGTGGGCCACTTGGCATGGCAGTATTTACACAGAAGCGAAGAAGCAAATGGACGACGAAAGGAACAGGCAGGACACAGCTCAGATACCTTGACAAGCACAAAGGATTTCTTTGTAGGTGCTCTTGTAATCTTTTTAAACGTTTTCTTGCGTTAGCTGATACACGTCTATGGGCCGAATGCTTATTCTTAGCATTACATAGGCCTCCCAATTTCAGAATGAAACGAGAAATTCACACCCATTAGAGTTGGTCGCTATAACCATGAGGAGGCGTTACTGTGGCGATCAGAACACAAATGAAAACGAAATTAATTTAATTCTTTTGTGTTCGAGCCACTAACATGACGTGATTGTGAGGCACGTCGTAGAGGGTTGTGGTTGTCAAGTTGCCAGCTGTGGTTGTCAAGAAAAGCAAAAGTAACTACACAACAAATACCGGCTTGTTTCTGTGGGCGGAAAATGCTACGTCTTGTTCAGTTCACGCTCTATCACGACGGTGAATTGGGAAGACGCAAGCACATACCCACATCAGCAGATGCTTTGTTCAAAGCTATGAAATTAGCGCAGAAATATGTATGGTTACATATAACACGCAAAATGTCAATTACAATGCGTTTCCAGCCCATGAGGAATAAATATTGGTCTCGTTATTCTTGCATTCCTGATGAGGAAAACTTAGGCGAAACAAAAAAGACAACGCACGCAGGAAAGAGAGAGACATTAAAAACTTTATAGAATATAAATAAAATAAGGCACCATGGTTGGAGCCCCTATTCCAGGGCCCTACTGGCACGAGCGGCGTGCTGGGCTTGGTCCAGAAGAGCCAACTGGCACGAAGAAGAGATAAAGACATGTCATGAAGGTTGGCAGAGTAATTCCACTTCAATATATCTAGGTGGTTGTAGTGGAAATACGTGTGAGAAACACAAACGCATTTGATGATACATGGGTGCATGCAGTAGCTGTGTCAAACGGAGACCTTTAGCCGTCATTTCTAAATTATAAAGGAACGAAATTTGTCAGCGCAAAATAATGTCTTCTTCACCTCTTCCAAGTCGAAGCGTCATTAACACAGGACTACAGAATAGAAGAAAACCGAAACATTCATTCAAAATTATATATTTCTCTAAAAGGGCATTCTTATTAGGTATCTTTCGCCGCCCTCTTGAAAGGAGAATGCGTGGTGCAGAACATAGTTGTTTCACAGCAGAAAAAAAAAAGAGAGGCACCCGGAAATGCGACCCTGGTTTTTTGTGAAACAGCCATGCGCTACATGATCTGCGTGATGCTGATTAATGCAGCCGTGTCCGCATAATGGCCAGTGAACATATCCACCCTTGCGAGTTGCTTTTCGAAACAGCGAATTAGGCGTCCGGGTGCACTCCCCAGGCGATACAACCCTAACGCTACCCGGTAATGGGTTCGGGAGCGCCTGTACCCATCTCTTCTTTTTTTTTCGGTGGGTGCGAGCGGGGGGTTTCGAACTTCCCACCTACCGCTGCCGTGGTGGTCGCCCTGTACATTATGCCACGACTGCGGTGAAGGCAAGCCTTCGAAATAAGCTATTTATGTTTGAATTCGTCTTGCATCACCGTTCGTTTTTTTTTTCTTGTTTTTGAAAGCGGAACTGAAGCCTACGTTTGTGCATTACAACCGTGTTCTCTAGCGAGCTCGTTTTATAATGTTACAATCAACACGACTATAAGAATCGTTAGTAGGAGATAAAAGCATGCGGCCTGGTGACCACCCACATTGAAGGACGGTGCCGTTCCGTCGACTGTGCACGAACATCACGACTCGCTTAGGCAGATAAGCCGCGCGAGCGTGTATTGCGCAAGTTATCCTTGCTTAACGGCTTGCTTTAAGCATGGTTTCACGTAGCTGACAATGGCAGTGTTGAAAATCGAAGCCGAACCGAAAGCAGCGAGCGTAATACTTGACCACGACGGCCGCTCCATGCACTTTCCCCTGGCGCCAGACGCAACTGCTGCGAGCCTATGCGCGTGCTCCTACATTCAGGTTTCACATTCTGGCAAGAAAACAATGGAGTGTTTACCTTTATATGTTTCGTCTTTCTGGCTCCACGCGCATTTCCGCATTATTATTAGGGCGTGTTGAGCTTTATTGGTTATCAAAATTTCTGCTAGACTGAGCCTAAATTTGGCTCAGTCTAGTTCTCATCACTTCGGAAATTTATATGATAACTTTAAATCGAAGCGGTGAAACAGCCTTATGCTGGCTTTATTAGCATCCTGGGTGCACTAGATAATTCGCATAATTTACGTAAGGCTGATGTGAGGTGATTGTGCGCTGCGAGAACGGCGTAAGGGATTTAGGTGTTAGATGAATAGTGTTGGCGTTGTGTGTGCATTTCCTCATCCTTCTTCATGCATGCTTGTTATCCCCAATTGTGGCCTTCGTGGTGAGTGGCACACATACTGAAATAAAGGTGACCTGTCAACTGCCATGGGGAAAGGGTACGTAAGTAATATAAAATTGCTAATTCTCTGCAGTCACAAATGTACAGGAAGCTAAAAAGCAACCTTCTGTGTCAGTTTACAATTATTCCTTTTGTGACAAAGCGTAATTCACACGACGTTATCAAGCTTCTTATTCTGCATGTTTGCTTGTTGGGGTGTTGCTCCTAAATTCGAACTGATAAGCTTGTCATTTGTCCTCCGCATGCATACAGGTAGCGTGAGAGTGATATTGTCGCCGCAGAAATGGGAGCCGCGCTGTATTTCAACTATAAATTAATATAGTAAACGTAAAGTGTGGACACTCCCATAGGCGCCTGCGGCCGACTTTAAAGCACCTTACACTTCATAAACTACTGCCACGCGTTGAAGAATGCGGCCTCCTCCTCGCGCGTTCTGGTCGAGGCCGAGGCCGCGTCGCTATTGGCCTGTTAGCATCACGTGGGCCCTCGCGCCGTCCATCATCGCCATTTTTGCTCGAGAAGCGTTTACGGAGTGGCCAGGAGCACATGTTAGCGCCGTTGCTATGCTCGAGCAGTGTAGGTGGCTCCACTGTCGAAGAGGGAGCGTGAAAGAGAGTGGAAACAAGGAGGAGTGAAGGCGGAGCAGGAGAGTGGGGCTTCTTTGCGAATTATAAGGGGTTTTAGCCGACTTTGGCTCTCTGTGCACCTCGTGGAATCAGCGAAACGCAACAGCCTCCAAAATGCTCGCGCATGCCGCAGAATCTCAGAGGTCCTAATTTCAGTTTCATTTCTTTTAAATTTTGTGTTACCCATGACGTTGCTTAACACGAGTGATTTCATGCAGGAGCGTCTTCTGCTGTTTATATGTTGTGACAACGTGACGACGAGAGCTCAAAGCTGTTTCAATTCATGTTAGTTTCATTTATTTCATATTTCGTGTTTCAAGCTGTAACTTGGCGCAACAATCATGCGAACTGTTGAGGAAGTAGAACTTTAACGCCTATGATATTGCACGTTTAGTAACTCACGCCAAAAGCTATATCGTAAATAAATGTGCCATGTTCCTAAATATAAATAAACTTCCTGCATAGTCAAGAACACGAATACCGTAGACACCAATTTATTGCAGCAAGAGTGCAAGAGACCGAGATACCTGAAAACTGTAAGAGTCAACGAAATGCAAACAATAGGGGTGTCACACGGCGCACTTTTAAACGCGATCAAGCCCAATCCGATTTTAATTTCTCGGTCGCGATTGGTTCTTTTGTCAAGTTGTGTCATGGAGCCAATGGCAGTCGAGAAGTTCGACCCGCATTGGACTTGATCGCGACCGAAAGTGGTCGTGTGACACCGGTATAATGGAGAATAGTCGGAAGAAAATGGCAGCATGACAATAACATTGCACAAGCAAAACACATAGCAGGTGTGTTGCAAATATCGCGATAATAAAAAAAACTGCGTATACACGCCAGCAATTAATTTCCTCAAAATACGATTGTTTGAGAAGGGAAAGAATCTGAAGCTTGTACTTCTGCGAAGGAGGGTGATTTAGGGTAGCAAAATTATATGAATGGTTGCGTGCAAAATTAAAATGGCTGCAAAAATAATTGAGCACGCACCAACAACCTCATCTCGAAAGCGTAAGCCAGTGCGTGCGTCATTAAACAGCTGCAATTAAGAGCTTTGAGTTGGGGGACTGCACCTGCGGTCTTCGAGGCCTTGTAATATTCTGATACTTGGAATCTTGGCCTTGAGTATGCATAATGCAATAGTGCAGATTCTTAAAATACGCAGAATGACAAAAAGAAGGTGAGCAATACTGGATTCTTCAAAGCTTTTGAATGTACACGCTGCGTTCATTCCTATATGCAATACTAGAGCCTGCAAAGCTTTAGAATGTAGGTTCGGCGTTTCTTCGTGTAATGCGTATTTTTTTTGTCAACGAAGCACTGCTATAAATGCTAAGAAAGAAGAAACTTTGTACGGTAGCGGCCCCATATTAAATTAAAACTTTAATACACGTATATTGAGCCAAATGCTGAACAGCTAACAATACTCGAGCGCACAAAGCCTGCTGCAGAGATCGAGGTTACGTTGTCAGTTCGATGTTGTGGTGATAGGGCTTGTGGGAAAAATAAAGAACGTGTGCACAGCCGGACGTCACTGAGAAACTCAGGCATTGCTCCTTCAAGGATTTGGTCCACGTAGCGCTGTGCAGTCCGTGTGGGATTGGAGATGGGACCAGTTATAGCACCGGCGTAAATTCTGATCAACACATTGAACGACCCCTGCTACTGGTGCCGAGTGCGCTTTACCCAGTGTGGATTGGAGTTACTCCAGTAGCGTGAATTACGCAAATTTACTAGGTCGTTTCTGCAAAAATTGGCCTCATCCGTGTACGTGATGTCGCTCAAATATTCCGGCGGCTCATCGGCTTTGTGATGATTGAAATCGAGAAATATAGACGATTCTGCACATCCCTATCTTCCAAGGAATTGTGCCGATTACGGTAGCACGGGTGAAAGGCCCAGTCATTTAGAAATTTCAAAAGTGATAACTTGGAAATTGGTGCCTGGGCTGCCACGTCCTGAGCGCTAGCACGAGGGTTTGTGGCCATATATGTTAGAACATCTGCGCATAGGTTATGGCCGAAAGGTGGAGTCCTCCGCTGCTGTTTCTAGAAGCTGTCGGTTTGTCTCACCTTTTCGTAATTGCTTATTATAGTCGATGCGTTTGTTCTATCACCACATTTGCATGACTGATATATCCTTGCGGCCTTCCTCTTGTTACAATTTGCAGCTCCCAAACCAAGGATCGTTGGTCTTGTATTCTTGATGAGATAACCTTAGGCCTAAAAAATTAAAGCACGAATGAAGAAAATATAAAGACAAGTGAGGAAGGTTGGCACAGAAATTATAATTGTAAATGCCTACTTGATTGCACGGGGAGCATGTGAGCTGTAAAAATCAACGCTTTGAGAATACATCGGGGCCTGAATGCACTGTGTCGTACGTAGACCTTTACCCGTCTTTTCTAAATCATAAAGGAATCAATCTGAGCAGCGCGAAGTAGTTTTTTCTTCCCCTCTTGCATGTTCTAGCAATAGTACTGGAGTGCCCCAAAACCTCCTCCAGGGATGAAAACCAATTGTTTGCGAGCGCTGCATTCTTCAGAAGGAGCCGGAGTCACCCACACTTGGCTTACGCTCTCATCGCGCGAATCGGTAATCAAACGTGAACCAACGAGGTGACGTCACCTGACAAGGCACTATGGCGTTTACGCCTCGTGAACATCCGCTAATACAGTCGGTAATACAGCCTACGTTTACTGAAACTCGGGACAAGCTAAATCTCTCGATTGTCGCAACCTTTCGTCGTCCGCTCCTAAATATAACTTCCCTTCACTTAGTGGGCTGTTAAACACAGCGAAGGTCGAACCTGTTCCACCTCGAAATGCCTGTACTGCCAGTTTCTATATTGAGTACAATCTAAACGTTGTTCATCACTCTTCCACCCTGCTATGACGATATAATAGTTGAGTGGCTCTTTCTCTCTCGGAGGAATGCCGTTCTCGACTACGATCATTCTGAACTTGGACTTTATCCGGTGCGGGATAAGCCCTTCAACTGCGCTCATCAGCCTCTCAGGACTACTCGTCAAGACTTTTCAGGAACATCCTCAGTAAGTGTCCGTTTCTTTTATTTCACTCTTTAGTGACCTTTCGACTCGACGACATTTCGAACGCCGGCGATTTCCATCTCGCAGAACCCGTATGCTTGCGTGCACAGCCCCACATTCCTAGTCTATATTCAAGCAATGCAACAACCAAACTATGATGAGTCCAGCGGTGTGCTCGAACGCCAATCCTTGGTTAAATACATCATTAAGCCCCTTAAGCAGCCTGCCAATAAGCTCCGCGTGGAGGAAGTATGGTTTGTGAGGTGCTCCTCAAGCCTTACGTTGATGTCCGTTTGTACACCGCTTAGGTAATCTGGGCAGCTGCCTATCTTTCTGCGGAAGCATGAGGAGGGTACGCAAACTCTGCTTCCGTAGTGCGCGAAAGATGGCGTTATTTCGGACAATCGGCTTGCGGGAAAGTAACGCGTACCAAGCCATCATCCTACTAAGATAGACCTCACACGCTTCCCTTTACACCGGCATCATACGGGGCACAGGCCTCTCACCCACCCTTAAATTGGAACTCACAGGGAGCAGCACGACAATAACGGCAAAGTTGGAGATCCATTTAGGTAATTATGTAACTAATAATGCAATCAAGGCAGTTTTCGGGTGTATAATCATAACGCAAGCTACGAGGCAGAGCAACCATACATCACCGTAGATTGAAAGTTGTAATCGCTGAAGGACAGCAGTTATTAGCTACCGTTCCACATAATGTTTTAAGGGACGCGAATAAAGAAAGATTGACTAAATAACGAAACGCCTTACACAAGTAAAGCAAAAATTACTCGAAAATTTATTTCTTAAAACTAGGAATTCAGAATAAATTAGGGAAAAATGTTCAATAGTGATTCCCCCCGCCTCGTGAGTTCTATCAGGGAATGGAGCGCTATTTAACCACAACCGCGGTTCTTGTGCAGCTAATGCATTAGAGAGTGGCGTCCCTGGATATAAACAGAGACTTTCATATACGTTGATTACCAGTATATTCGAACAAGAGCGCATATAGGACAGGTAAAATAATGAATTCTCGAAAGTAACGTCAAGAAATATTTCAAAATTATGTCTATAGAATAGAAGGAAATCAAAACATTCATTCAGGAATAAACATTTCTGCAAAAGCATATATTTATTACGTAAATTAAGCTATAGTTGCGAAAGGAAAATTAGTGACGCAGACTATAGCAGTTTTAGCGGAGAAAAGAATAGGCCCCCGGAATTGTGTACCAGATACAGGCGAACAGCCGTGCGCTACACAATCTGCGTGATACTGATTAATGCAGCCATGTCCGCATTACGGCCAGAGAACGTATCCACCCTTTCGGGTTACATGTCGAAACTAGGGAAATCGGCAGCCGGGTGCACTCCCCAGGCGGTACACCCCAAACTCTACCGGGCGCCGGGTTTCGGGAGCGCCTGTGCCCATCATTTTTTTTTATCGGTGGGTGCCGGCGGTGGGTTTCGAACAGTCCACCTACCACAGCCGTGGCGGACGCCCTGCTCACTCGGCCACGACTGCGGTGAAAGCAAACCCTCGAAAAAAGCTAGTTATCTTTGAATCTGTCTCGCATCACAATTCGCTTTTTCTTCTTTTTGAAAATACAAATGAAGCCTGCATTTGGCGAAGTACAACCCCATTCTATAGCGAGCTCGTTTATAATCTTACAAACAACACGACTATAAGAACTGCGAGTAAGAGATAAAAGCATGCAGCCTAGTGACCACCCACATATAAAGACGGGGCTGTTGCATGGATTGTGCTCAAATGTGACCACTCGATTCCGCCAATAAGCAGCGCGAGCATGCGTTGCGTAAGTTCTGGCTCCTTAGCGGCGTGCTTTAAGCATGGTTTCGCGTAGCTGACAAAGGCAGCGTAGAAAAGCGAACCAGAAACGCAAGCAAGCGACCGTAGTACATTAGCCCTCGCCCCAGACGCAACTGTTGCGTGCCATTGCGCGTGCTCGAATATTGAAGTTTCGTATTATGACATCAAAACAATGGAGGCACTAAATGTATTTGGTTGGTCTTCCTAGATCGAGGTGAATTTCCATATTAGTATTTTTGCGTGTCGAGGCTTATTCTTTATCAAAAATGTCTCCTAGATTGAAGGTCCGTTTGCCTATAATTCTGGCCACTGTGTACATTTAAATAAAAGCTTAGATGCGGCTGGAAGCGCTGAAACAGGCTATATTGGTGTTTTATGGACATCCTGAATACACTAGATAATTATGAGAGTTTACATAAGGATGATGCTTATTTATTCACAATACTGTCTGTTTCTTACGGCATCAAAGCAGGAGGGCATTAACACTTCAATGCTATGACCACAACTTCACTTCACTTTTACAGGTGGCATATGAAAAGAGTACCTTGTTTTAAGCAAAAATAACAAGGCTAGCTCTTAGAGTCGATGCATGCTTGTTGCTTAGTCTTCGATATTCTGGAAGAAATATCTATTTGGACGCGTCGATATGCCTGTATTTAGGAGTTGGTGCTGGAAATTACCAAGTACCAGTTTTGCACTTGTATCTACCGTAGGTATTCCGGAAGATGCTGAAAGGTTATTGGATCAGTTCGCTAGTATTTGTTATGAATAATCCTAATCGCCTTCCTTTGTAGCCGTTCAATTTTGGTTCAGATAGTGACAGTATGCATAAACCATACAGTGTTAGCAAAATACGGCGCCTCGGGCCATCGCAATGGAGCGGAGCAAACAGCTCCTCCCCGGGGAACTCGGCGACCAAAGACCGTCACAACGGCTGCACTTGTTGCATAAGTTACTGGGTAAGCTTACGCAAATGAGAGCCAGCTTCAAATTTTGAGCCAGCCGTTCTTGCGACACCTCTCACAGTCCACACGCATGGTAGTGGCGAGTTTTGCACTCGCTGACAGCATATTGGACTGCGCGTCGGCGGCACAGCTACTTATTACCGCTGGGGAACCCTGAGATCCAGGAGACCTACTCTCGCGCCTGGAGGGAACAGTCGATGGAGGCACAGAAGAAATCCTCTGATAGCCAGGCACTGTTCACATATTCACAGGCTCTAAGCAAGCCATTGAAATGCTCCAAATTCACATTATGCTGCTGGCATCTATGTACGTGTATCCTCAGCCAAGCCTCCCAACACCACCAGCGATCCACTCGGGCGAGAATCCAATATTTTCCTAAACCCAGCGACAATCGTGGGAGAGAACTAGTTATTCAGCAAGCCTTTCAGCATGAGAGCAGAAACAGCTTCTCTATGCATGTATGTAAAAATTTTCTCTATGCATGTATGTAAAAAATTAACATAGTTATCGATGCCCTAACTTGGCTTACTGGTGGTGCCTGGCAGTTGGTTTCAACCACCAGCTCCGAGTTGCTCGACGAAAGGTATCCCAGGAAACTATCGATTTTACTAGTAGTATTTCCATGGGGTCCCTTCCATGTCCGTAGTCTCCTTCAGGTTATAGTTCCTACAAATACAAGATGTCTTTAATCACATATGAATTTCACGTAGACACAAAAATTGCTCTATTTTCTAGTAGTTTTCAATCAATTGGTGGCTTAACGTCTAAATTCTTTAATAGTACTTCGTGCTGGGGTAGCTGGCGCGTGTTCCACAATAATGGATTTAGCGCAATAACCCGATCACAGAGAGCGGAAAACATAAGCACAGGGTGAGCACTTTAGAGGAAATTGTCACGTGGGTGTTTATGAGAGTACTGACAATTAGGGTTACCGTTTAAGCAGGCGGTTGGGCATGCATGGCTATTGCATGTGCTGCTACTTGTTTTCGCGATAGGAATTCTCTAACACACTTCAGCAGAATGATTCAAGGCTAGAAAAACACTAGCTCACACATGCAAAAAGCCGAATGCGCGTCGTACTGGCACTCACTGGCAGCTTACAATGCGTCGTTATGCAAATACATGAAGCAAAAGTTTGCGAAGAAAACACTTACCTGTATTTCCTGCGAAGATTTTAAATTTTTGAACGCACTTGCATTTTTGTTTAAATTATGCCTTGTTCTGCCAAGGCTGCTTTTATGGCTTCACGAACTTTGCCATTGCATCTGTGGTTTCGCAGCTGGCCTAGGTTCTCATCCCATTTATTTATAACAGATTTCGCCTCGCTGTCGGTTCAGTCTCCGCGGTCCTTGTTCCGTCCGTTTTCACAGACACACAAAAAAAAACACATGCGAACAATTGTTTGCACGAAATGGGTTGCTGTCAGAGCACGTGGTGCAGAAGAGCATATAAAGAAACAAAGTAACAAAGCTGTTGCATTACTTTTTATTCGATTTTACTGGACTTTTTTACTGGATTTAAAATAACATAAATAACGAAATTTTTCGTAGCGGCAAGATTGCCTGCTCATGTCTACGATAATAGGAAGCTCCTTAAAAAAAGTGAAGAATATATTAGTTGTTTTCATGTACAAGTTTGCTTAGTATCCTCAGAATGTGGTCACTAGTTCCAAGGCGCGGTCACTGGAAACGAGGGTGTGCATCTGATGGCCAAGTGAGTTGTAATACTGGTAAGAACGCACTGCGCCTCGGGAAAAGAGCTCTTTTTAAAAGAATCTGAGAAATATTTTAATTTTCTTCCCTAGGAATTCATGTAATTTCATCAGAATGCAGCGAAATTGGGAACGAGAGTGCGCATTCCATGGCCAATTCAGTTACCAGAACAGATTACGTCGCGAATGGCATTAAGCTTGGTTGTCACGAAACATGTCCGTGTGCCACCCCGCGTATGCCAATAAAGTTTAACGCACTGGCGAGCTAATTTCATTTTCTGTAGCCGCGTAGCACAAGTATAACTGTTAACGTTGAATAATTGCCTGTGGACATGCATGCTAAATACTGCGACCTAGATTTGACAATAGGCTAACAAATGCCACACAAGGTACAAAGCAAGAGACAGGTGGGCCACTTGGTATGGCAGTATTTACACAGAAGCGAAGAAGCAAATGGGCGACGAAAGGAACAGGCAGGACACAGCTCAGATACCTTGACAAGCACAAAGGATTTCTTTGTAGGTGCTCTTGTAATCTTTTTAAACGTTTTCTCGCGTTAGCTCATACACGTCTATGGGCAGAATGCTCATTCTTAGCATTACATAGGCCTCCAAATTTCAGAACGAAACGACAAATTCACACCCATTAGAGTTGGTCGCTATAACCATGAGGAGGCGTTACTGTGGCGATCAGAACACAAATGAAAACGAAATTAATTTAATTCTTTTGTGCTCGAGCCACTAACATGACGTGATTTTGAGGCACGCCGTAGAGGGTTGTGGTTGTCAAGTTGCCAGCTGTTGTTGTCAAGAAAAGCAAAAGTAACTACACAACAAATACCGGCTTGTTTCTGTGGACGCAAAATGCGACGTCTTGCTCAGTTCACGCTCTATCACGACGGTGAATTGGGAAGACGCAAGCACATACCCACATCAGCTGATGCCTTGTTCAAAGCTATGAAAACAGCTTAGAAATATGTATGGTTGCATATAACACGCAAAATATCAATTACAATACGTTTCCAGCCCATGAGGAATAAATATTGGTCTCGTTATTCTTGCATTCCTGATGAGGAAAACTTAGGCAAAACAAAAAAGACAACGCACGCAGGAAAGAGAGAGACAAAAAAATCTTTATTGAATATAAATAAAATAAGGCACCATGGTTGGAGCCCCTATTCCAGGGCCCCATTCGCACGAGCGGCGTGCTGGGCTTGGTCCAGAAGAGCCAACTGGCACGAAGAAGAGATAAAGACATGTCATGAAGGTTGGCACAGTAATTCCACTTCAATATACCTAGGTGGTTGTAGTGGAAATACGTGTGCAGAAACGCAAACGCATTTGATGATAGATGGGTGCACGCAGTAGATGTGTCTAGCGGAGACCTTTAGCCGTCATTTCTAAATTAGAAAGGAACGAAATTTATCAGCGCAAAATAGTGTCTTCTTCACCTCTTCCAAGTCGAAGCGTCCTTAACACAGGTCTATAGAACAGAAGGAAACCGAAACATTCATTCAAAATTATATATTTCTCTAAAAGGGCAATCTTATTAGGTATCTTTAGCCGCCCTCTTGAAAGGAGAATGCGTGGTGCAAAACATAGTTGTTTCACAGCAGAAAAAAAAAGAGGCACCCAGAAATGCGCCCCTGGTTGTGTGAAACAGCCGTGCGCAACATCATCTGCGTGATGCTGATTAATGCAGCCGTGTCCGCATAACGGCCAGTGAACATATCCACCCTTGCGGGTTACATTTCGAAATTAGCGAATTAGTCGTCCGGGTGCACTCCCCAGGCGATACAACCCGAACACTACCCGGTAATGGGTTCGGGAGCGCCTGTACCCATCTCTTTTTTTTTTTTTTCGGTGGGTGCGAGCGGTGGGTTTCGAACTGCCCACCTACCTATGCCGTGGTGGTCGCCCTACACATTATGCCACGATTGCGGTGAAGGCAAGCCTTCGCAATAAGCTATTTATTTTTGAACTCGTCTTGCATCACCGTTCGCTCTTTTTCCTTGTTTTTGAAAGCGGAACTGAAGCCTACGTTTGTGCATTACAACCGTGTTCTCTACCGAGCTCGTTTTATAATGTTACAATCAACACGACTATAAGAATCGGTAGTAGGAGATAAAAGCATGCGGCCTGGTGACCACATTGAAGGACGGGGCCGTTCCGTCGACTGTGCACGAACATCACGACTCGCTTAGGCAGATAAGCCGCGCGAGCGTGTATTGCGCAAGTTATCCTTGCTTAACGGCTTGCTTTAAGCATGGTTTCACGTAGCTGACAATGGCAGTGTTGAAAATCGAAGCCGAACCGAAAGCAGCGAGCGTAATACTTGACCACGACGGCCGCTCCGTCCACTGTCCCCTGGCGCCAGATGCAACTGCGGCGAGCCTATGCGCGTGCTCCTACATTCAGGTTTCACATTCTGGCAACAAAACAATAGAGCGTCTACCTTTGTTTCGCATTTCTGGCTCCGCGTGAATTTCCGCATTGTTATTAGGGCGCGTTGAGCTTTATTGGTTATCAAAATTTTCTGCTAGGCTGAGCCTAACTTTGGCTCAGTCTAGTTCTAACCACTTGGGAAATTTAAATCATAACTTTAAATCGAAGCGGTGAAACAGCCTTATGCTGGCTTTATTAGCATCCTGGGTGCACTAGATAATTCGCAAAATTTACATAAGACTGATGTGAGGTGATTGTGAGCTGCGAGAACAGCGTAAGGGATTTAGGTGTTAGATGAACAGTGTTGGCGTTGTTTGTGCATTTCCTCATCCTTATCCATGCATGCTGGTTATCCCCAATTGAGGCCTTCGTGGTGAGTGGCACACACCTGAAATAAAGGTGACCTCTCACCAGCCATGGGGAAAAGGTACGTAAGTAATATAAAATTACTAATTCTCTGCAGTCACAAATGGACAGGAAGCTAAAAAGCAACATTTTGTGCAAGTTTACAATTCTTCCTTTTGTGACAACCAGCGCAATTCACACAACGTCATCAAGCTTCTTATAATGCATGTTTGGTTGTTGGGGTCTTGCTCCTAAATTCGAACTTATAAGGTTGTCATTTTTCCTCCGCATGCATTCTGCTAGCGTGAGATTGGTATTGTCGCCGCAGAAACGGGAGTAGCGCTTTATTTCAACCATAAAGTAACATAGTAAACGTAAAGAGTGGACACTCCCATAGGCGCCTGCGGCCGACTTTAAAGCACCTTACACTTCATAAAGTACTGCCACGCGTTGTTGAATGCGGCCTCCTCCTCGGGCGTTCTGGTCGAGGCCGAGGCCGCGTCGCTATTGGCCTATTAGTATCACGTGGGCCCTCGCGCCGTGCATCAGCGCCATTTTTGCTCGAGAAGCGTTTACGGAGTGGCCAGGAGCACATGTTAGCGCCATTGCTAGGCTCGAGCAGTATAGGCGGCGCCACGCTCGAGGAGGGAGCGTGAAAGAGAGTGGAAACAAGGAGGAGTGAAGGCGGAGCAGGAGAGTGGGGCTTCTTTACGAATTTTAAGGGGTTTTAGCCGACTTTGGCTCTCTGTGCACCTAGTGGAATCAGCGAAACGCAACAGCCTCCAAAATGCTCGCGCATGCCGCAGAATCCGGGAGGTACTTATTTCAGTTTCATTTCTTTTAAATTTAGTGTTACCCATAACGTTGCTTAACTCGAGTGATTTCATGCAGGCGCTTCTTGCGCTGTTTATATGTTGTGACACCCTGACGACGAGCGCTCAAAGGTGTTTCACTTCATGTTGGTTTCATTTAATTTCATATTTTGTGTTTCAAGCTCTAACTTGTCGCAACAATCATGCCAACTGTTGAGGAAGTAAAACTTTAACCCTTATGATATAGCACGTTTAGTACCTCACGCCAAAAGGTGTATCGTAAATAAATGTGCCATGTTCCTAAATATAAATAAACTTCCTGCATAGTCACGAACACGAATACTGGAGACACCAATTTATTGCAGCAGGAGTGTAAGAGACACAGATACCTGAAAACAAGATGAGTCAACGAAATACAAGCAATAGGGGTGTCATACTGCCCACTTTTACACGCAATCAAGCCCAATCCGATTTTAATTTCTCGGTCGTGATTGATTCTTTTGGCAAGTTGTGTCATGGAGCGTATAGCAGTCGAGAAGTTCGATCTGGATTGGACTTGATCGTGACCGAAAGTGGTCATGTGACACCGGTATAATGGAGAATAGTCGGAAGAAAATGGCAGGATGAGAAGAACATTGCACAAGCAAATCACATAGAAGACAGGTTGCAAATATCGAGACAATAAAAAAAACTGCGTATACACGCCAGCAATTAATTTCCTCACTATACGATTGTTTGAGAATGGAAAAAATCTGACGCTTGTACTTCTGCGAAGGAGGGTGAATTAGGGCAGCAAAATTATATGAATGGTTGCCTGAAAAAATAAAATGGCTGCAAAAATAATTGAGCACGCACCAACATCCTCATCTCGAAAGTGTAAGTCAGTGCGTGCGTCATTAAACAGCTGCAATTAAGAGCTTTGAGTTGGGGGTCTGCAGCTGCTGTCTTCGAGGCCTAGTAATATTCTGATACTTGGAATCTTGGCTTTGAGTATGCATAATGCAATAGTGTACATTCTTACAATACGTAGAATGACAAAAGGAAGGTAAGCGATACTGCAGGCTTCAAAGCTTTTGAATGTAGACGCTGCGTTCATTCCTATATGCAATACTAGAGCCTGCAAAGCTTTAGAATGGAGGTTCGGCGTTCCTTCATGTAATGCGCATTTTTTTGTCAACGAAGCACTGCTATAAATGCTAAGAAACAAGGACCGTTGTACGGTAACGGCCCCATACAAAATTAAAGCTTTAATACACGTATATTCAGCCAAATGCTGAACAGCTAACAATGCTGGAGCGCACATAGCCTGGTGCAGAGATCGAGGTTACGTTGTCAATTCGATTTTGTGGTGATAGGGCTTGTGGCAAAAGAAAAAAAGAAAAACATGTGCACAGCGGGACGTCACTGAGAAACTCAGGCATTGCTCCTTCAAGGATTTGGTCCACGTAGCGCTGTGCAGTCCGTGTGGGATTGAAGATGGGACCAGTTATTGCACCGGCGTAAATTCTGATCAACACATTGAACGACCCCTGCTACTGGGCCCGAGTGTGCTTTACCCAGTGCGGATAGGAGTTACTCCAGTAGTGTGAATTATGCAAATTTACTTGGTTGTTTCTGCAAGAATTGGCCTCATCTCTGCACGTGATGTCGCTCAAATATTGCGGCGGCTCATCGGCTTTTGTGATGATCCAATTCGAGAAATATAGACGAATATGCACGCACCTATATTCCAAGGAATTGTGCAGATTACGGTAGTACGGGTGAAAGGCCGAGTCATTTAGAATTCTCCAAAGTGATTACTTGGAAATTGGTGCCTGGGCGGCCACGTCCTGAGCGCTAGCACGAGGGTTTGAGACCATATATGTTAGAACATCCGCGCCATAGGCTATGGCCGAAAGGTGGAGTCCTCCGCTGCTGTTTCTAGAAGCTGTCGGTTTGTCTCAGCTTTTCGTAATTGCCAGTGATAGTCGATGCGTTTGTTCTATCACCACACTTCCATGACTGATATATATTTGCGGCCTTCCTCTTGTTACAATTTGCAGCTCCCAAATCAAGGATCACGTCTTCCTTCTGCTCATTAGAGAAAGACACGGCGAGTGGGACGAAGCAAAGTGCACCTCTATGTCTTTGCATTAACGCTGTCAATTCGCTTTTATGGTGATAGGGTTTGCGGCAAAAAAGAATCTGCCCACTTTGTCTACGCTAAGAGAACTTCTACCATATCTTCTTTCCAACCAATACCAAATGCCGGGTGTTACATCAGCCGGGGCGCGGCCGATAAGGAACTAGCTCGATCACGATGTTTTTCTATATTTCCTCGATTTCTTTCTGGTCAACTCAATGGAGCTTGTTCGAAGGTGCTGCTTTATGATGCTGGTTGGAGCGCGGTCACGTAGTATTTTTGCATATTTCTCGAGGTTTATTTATGAGTTGGAAAAAAGCTAGTGCACAAAGAGTACGTC